>NC_090242.1:32634781-32707281 GCF_024489055.1 Chanodichthys erythropterus | reverse complement strand
CAGTGTTACTATAGGTAAGTAAAACTAAAATTGAAACCATAAAAACATTTTTGTTGCTTGATATAATATACAAACATTAACTAAAATAAAATAAAATATTTAAAAAAGTAAATTTATTTTATTTTTATTTTATTTTATTTTATTATTTATATTATTTTATTTTTTCAAAAAATAATTCTCATTTTAATTTAGTTTTGTACTAAACTAAAATGACGAAAACTAAAACTGAAATAATGAGAAAATGATGAAAAACTATATAGATAAGTTTTTTTTTAAAAATGACAGCACAACAAAATACAAAATTACTAAACCTTTAACTAAGATTAAAATAAAAATGAAAAATACTGTATATAAAGAAAGCTAATAATATAGCTGCGAGCAGCAGTTATCGGGGTTCAAGCACTTGTTCACATTGGCCTTTAAGCACGTGTAAAAAGGTATGCTTTATTAAGCAAGCCTGTAACCATCTCAATCATATATGAAAAAGACCATTGGAAATATACAGTATCTCACAGAAGTGAGTACAACCCTCACATTTTTGTAAATATTTTATTGCATCTTTTCATGTGACAAAACTGAAGAAATGACACTTTGCTACAATGTAAAGTATTGAGTGTACAGACTTTGTACAAATTTTGCACAAATTTGCTGTTTCCCCTCAAAATAACCAATGCCAATAATGTCTAAGCCACTGGCCACAAAAGTGGGTACACCCCTAAGTGAAAATGTCCGAATTGGGCCCAATTAGCCATTTTCTCTCCCTGGTGTCATGTGACTCGTTAGTGTTACAAGGTCTCAGGTGTGAATGGGGAGCAGGTGTGTTAAATTTTTGGTGTTATCGCTCTCACTCTTTCATACTGGTCACTGGAAGTTCAACATGGCACCTCATGGCAAAGAACTCTCTGAGGATCTGAAAAAAACAATAGTTGCTCTACATAAAGATGGCATAGGCTATAAGAAGATTGCCCTGAAACTGAGCTGCAGCAAGGTGGCCAAGACCATACAGCGGTTTAACAGGACAGGTTCCACTCAGAACAGGCCTCGCCATGGTCGACCAAAGAAGTCAAGTGCAAGTGCTCAGCGTCATATCCAGAGGTTGTGTTTGGGAAGTAGACGTATGAGTGCTGCCAGCATTGCTGCAGAGGTTGAAGGGGTGGGGGGTCAGCCTGTCAGTGCTCAGACCATACACCACACACTGCATCAAATTGGTCTGCATGGCTGTTGTCCCAGATGGAAGCCTCTTCTAAATATGATGCACAAGAAAGCTTGCAAACAGTTTGCTGAAGACAAGCAAACTAAGGACATGGATTACTGAAACCTTATTTGGTTCAGATGGTGTCAAGCGTGTGTGGCGGCAACCAGGTGAGGAGTACAATGACAAGTGTGTCTTGCTTACAGTCAAGCATGGTGGTGGGAGTGTCATGGTCTGGGGCTGCATGAGTGCTGCCGGCACTGGGGAGCTACAGTTCATTGAGGGAACCATGAATGCCAACATGTACTGTGACATACTGAAGCAGAGCGTGATCCCCTCCCTTCAGAGACTGGGCCGTAGGGCAGTATTCCAACATGATAATGACCCCAAACACACCTCCAAGATGACCACTGCCTTGCTAAAGAAGCTGAGGGTACCTAAACCCTATTGAGCATCTGTGGGGCATCCTCAAATGGAAGGTGAAGGAGCGCAAGGTCTCTAACATCCACCAGCTCTGTGATGTTGTCATGGAGGAGTGGAAGAGGACTCCAGTGGCAACCTGTGAAGCTCTGGTGAACTCCATGCCCAAGAGGGTTAAGGCAGAGCTGTAAAATAATGTTGGCCACACAAAATATTGACACTTTGGGCCCAATTTGGACATTTTCACTTAGGGGTGTACTCACTTTTGTGGCCAGCGGTTTAGACATTAATGGCTGTGTGTTGGGTTTTTGAGGGGACAGCAAATTTACACTGTTATACAAGCTGTACACTCACTACTTTACATTGTAGCAAAGTGTCATTTCTTCAGTGTTGTTACATGAAAAGATATAATATTTACACAAATGTGAGGGGTGTACTCACTTCTGTGAGATACTGTATGTTTTAAGGTTTTTATTGAGGTTGAGCCAAAAACCTTGGGCTAGTTCACGAAAGTAGGTTTTTGAAATAATTTCCAATATTTAACGAATGATTCGATTGACGGCAGTGGGCCTAGAGGCAAAGTTGCTTCTTATTTCTTGTCAGGGATCTGTCACCTCAGTCTAGTGTGTTTCTTGGTTTTATGACAGAGCCCTGACACTCCCGTATTCTCCTGTCTTTGTCTGTTCTTTGTTCTGTGTAAGCTCATGGATAGCGATTGGTTATCACTGGTCATGTGCTTGTGTGTGATTTTCATGTTTGATATGAGCTTGTCTTGTTATGCTTCCCTGTGCCATGTGCTCTCTTGTCTATTGTCTGACCCCGCCCATCTTGTTACCTGATTATTGGTTTAGTTTCCCCACCTGTCCTCCCAAAAATCGCATGGTATACAATCCTTTACGCACATGAAAAACACAAAGGCACCCCCTGGTGGCTGATTTCTATCAAATTTCTCACGGGCCTTTAGAGCGATGAGTCAAACAGGCCCAGTGAGTTTCGTTCCAATTGGCCTCCGTTAACCTTTGATAGGTGCTCAAACTTAATTTGCAGATGGCGCCCATGTTTTTCAATCGAAATTTCTACTTTTTTTTTGATAATTATTGACAATCAGATCGTTTGTCAATAATTATTTCTGATAATTTTTCAGAAATAATTTGTTTCTGATCGGGCGAAAAACCTAGGACTAGTTTTAAAAGTAGGTTTTTGAAATAATCTCCAATATTTAACAAACGGTTCTATGGACAGCGGAGGTCCTAGAGGCAAAGAATGAGGAGTTCTACCATGTGGTATGTATGTTGTGGGTGTGTGCAAAAAATTGCGTGGTATACAATCCTTTACGCACGTGAAAAACAGAAAGGTGCCCCCGGTTGCCGATTTCATTCAAAATTCTCATAGGCCCCTTGGGCCCACAGGCCCAGTGAGTTTCGTTCCGATCAGCCTCTGTTAACCTTGTCTAAAAGGTTCTCAAACTTCATTGGCCAACGGCGGCCATGTTTTTTGAGATACGCAAATGTCCTCATAGACAGTCGCGGCACCTTGGACCAAGACACCGCATGCCAGTTTTCAGGTCAGTCGGACTGACTGTTGCATAGCTATAGCCCTTTTCATGTTTTTTTTTTTTTTTTCATTTTATAGCACCATCAAGTAGCCAGTCGCTATGTCCTTTTTCACATGTCCACAAATCGAGCCCATACATAGGTGTACAGAGTTTGGTGAAATGATCTCATTCCATTCAAGAGGGAAAGCCATTTTAGCCCACTTCGAATTTTTTGGCTTCTCGCCACAGACGTCAATTGAAATTTTTACTTTTTTGACAATCAGACTCCAGAGAATCTTTCGGCACTGGTTTGATTCTGATCGGCGCAAAACTTAGAACTAGTTGGCAAAAGTCCAAAATATCCGAAAAGTTCATCTTGAGCCACGAATTCCAACAATATAAGCGACTTGAGCCTGTGACGAATGGTTTAGAAGTTATAAGACATTACATACTTTTGATCGCTGTAGCGCCACCATCAGGCCGATTGGGGCGAGCCCTAGTGACGTAGACACGCTTGAACACCTAAAAAACTACAATAGTATCTCAATGGTCTCAATAACACTGGTCAAATGTATTTGTTCATGGGGAAACATCTTTGAAAATTTGCTTTTTAATATTTTAAAGAATAACAACTTCGATTTCGATCTGTTGAAGCACAAAACTGGAAGACTTGGAAAGTACTATCACACTTATGCCATAGAGCAAATCAGAGAGAGCCAGGGGAAGTGTTGGCATCACCGTGGTTACCATGCTAAACAGACTTATAATTATGGGATGTAGTGCCCCGGGAGCAACAATGTAAAAATAATTTATGCACCACAGATGCATTGTTCTTCTGAAAAGACAGAGGGCAAAAGAGGGAGGAAGGAAAGAGGTTTGGGGAAAATGCCTAGAGAATAAGAAAGAGACAGAGAAGAACGACTGTAACATATCAACTAGGTTTAGAAATGTAAATTATTTAATTTATTTAATAAAATAAAGTGAGTCATGTTTAACTATGTATAGGCATTACTATGTTTATTCCATACTGTGATTTCTTGGACGTTATTAGCCGGAGTTAGAGTTCATTAACAATGACATATTTAGATGTTTGTTCATTTTTCTGATTGTTCATCACAGTTGACTTGGACCTTGTACAGTCCATAAACAGTAATTGACCCAATACTCTCTCTTAATGTCCACTTCTTCCACTCGGCTGAATTTGGCTGAGTTGATCGGCATGACGACCTTGCGTTTCACCAATCGATCTGAACATTTAGAGGTGCCTTTCAAAAACTCCAGTGTTTGTGAGTGTGTGTTTGAGCATGCATAAATGTGGGTTGTGTTTAATTATGTGCATGTGTTTGCATTGTTTAGAGGGTCTTTGTATTTGTTTAGTTTATGTGTCTCTAGGGTTGTGTTTGTGCGTGTGGTAGTTTTTGCTTACTCAGAGAGATATAAATGGATCAGTGCCTGTCCTCGTATGATTGATCGGTTGCCTTTTCCCCAGACCCTGACCATTTCACACTTTCTTTAACCACAGACCCCCAATGCACACATATTTCCTCAGAATGATCTTTACCTCATGTTCATGATATTAATACACATTTGAAATGCAGTATATGAACATTTGTTCATCAGGAATCCTGTAGTACGACACAGTGATCTCCACTGTAAATCTGATTTTATATGTTTTCAGTCAGTTCCATCTTGCTTGTGTCCTCCCAATAAACATTAGGTGAGTAATTCTCAGAAAATAAGTTATTTATTTATTTATTTTTTTTTATTTTTTTTATGATGAGCTCTAAATCTTGGAATTATTTTATTTTATTTTATTTTATTTTATATTTTATTTTATTTTATTTTACACTGCTAATCAAAGCAGATTTTTCATTAACATGCCTAGCATCACTGCACATTTAAATTATTTGTTTATAATGAGCTCCCAAACTTGGAAATAAGCTCCCAATTTATTTTATTTTATTTTATTTTATTTTATTTTATTTTATTTTATTTTATTTTATTTTATTTTATTTTATTTTATCTTTTATTTTTATTTTTATTTTTAATTTTTAATTTAATTTAATTTTTTATTTTACACTGCTAATGAAAGATGGCAGATTTTTTATTAACATGCCTAGCATCACTGCAAATTTAAATTATTTGTTTATAATGAGCTCCCAAACTTGGAAATAAGCTCCCAAATTTATTTTATTTTATTTTATTTTATTTTATTTTATTTTATTTTATTTTATTTTATTTTATTTTATTTTATTTTATTTTATTTTATTTTATTTTATTTTAATTTTAATTTTAATTTTTAATTTAATTTAATTTTTTATTTTACACTGCTAATGAAAGATGGCAGATTTTTTATTAACATGTCTAGCATCACTGCAAATTTAAATTATTTGTTTGGAAATGAGCTCCCAATTTTTATTTTATTTTATTTTATTTTTTATGTTTTTATGTTATGTTTTGTTTTTAATTTTATTTTGTTTTACACTGCTAATGAATGATGGCAGATTTTTCATTAACATGTCTAGCATCACTGCAAATTTAAAAAAAAAAAAAAAATTTTATGAGCTCCCAATTTTTTTGTTTTGTTTTGTTTTGTGCCAAAAACAAAATTTTAAATCTAAAAATATTTGACACTTTGGTTTTGAACTGTTGATGTTGATAAAATTTAATTGGACGCTGTGACATCATCTGTGGGTGGAGCTCAAACTCATGAACCGAGGGGGCGCCGCTCATTAGGGTCTAACTGAGACATTACCATAGTAACCATGTTCAAGAAATGCATATTATGTAATATTATCTGTTTTATGTTGTTTGGCCGCCAGTGATAAGTCAAGTAATTGGTTTATCGTTTCTTTCAACAGAGCAAGATGAAACCGTTTTTGCTGTGTTTCACACCATTAGCGAAAGACAGCAAACGTCTCTCTCATTAACATGACCAGCATCACTGTAAGTTTACTCCTCGGGACAGATCTTTTTGAATAATGAGCTCCCAATCTTGGAGATATTTAAAATGCTTAGTTAGATGACATTTGGTGCTTGTTTTATTCTTATTTGTTTGGTTCTTTTGCAGCATAGACACAAAAAAACACAGAGAAAAAAAACTTTGAAGCAATATTCACTCAGAAATTGCTAGTAAATTAACAAATAATTACATTCTGAAAGCAATTTTTACAGTGCAGAAAAAGACACACATGATAATAAAGTACATTTTAATTTTAAAATAGACTTTGATTTAATGATTTAGTGATTAAAGTGCCCCTATTATGCTTTTTTCCATCAGACCAATCAGAGCAGAGCAGACCAATCACAACAGACAGGGCCATCTGACCAATCAGAGCACAGCATTTCAGTCATTGAGAAAAACATTTTTTGACCTTGGATGCAGGTAAACCTGTTGTATGAGACCTTTAAAACAAAATTAGCAATCTTCAAAATACCATAACAGCTCGTTCAGTGTGCTGATGCTCCATTGGGTCACTGATCACGTAAGCGGTCGCTGGAGGTGAGAGGCGGAGTTTCCTGGCAGGGATCTGATCCGTGTGTAGGGAACATCAGAGCAGCTGCTGCAGCCGTGCGTCGCAGAGAGGGAGTCAGAGCCAAGTGACACTTTCTCTCTGGAACAGTTGTTCTTTTTATCCTTCCTTATGTGACAGATGAGCAGAATCGTCCCTGAAGGCCTCCATCAGTACAGCTTATCCATTCATCTCTCGGTCTCACTCTCTTCGGCCCCCTTTTTCTGTCTCACTATCTGTCACGATCATCTTGTACTTGTGTTTGGTGTCATTTTCAGCATAACTAACACACACATAAGCTTCTGCCCTTGCTGGAAGGGTCTTGTGTACAGCTGTCTGATTATTACGCTGTGTGACAGGACGACGGGATGATCACTAGATTTCATTCTCTCTCTCTCTCTATCGTTGCGTATCTGTTCCAGTCCTGTGAGCTGTCTATGTAGGCAGCCTTTTAAGACATTATAAGCATTAAGATGGGATTTCTAAAATAACACTGGAGTTACATTACAGTTTTTCTCCATTGGTTTGGCTCATTTTTTAAAAACAGAAATTACATTCTCAAGAGTCTAAGATCATTTGGCAAAACAGTCTTACAGTTCAGTACAACACTATAGTTCACTTGCAAAAGCTTATATCTCTCCCAAAACTGTTCACTCATGCTTCAAAACTAAATCCCTTTACCAAATAAATAGTCAGTGCCACAGAAATGGCAAAGATCCCTCTCAATTGCTTTGGCTCATTTCTCGAAACAGACCGGACATTCTCAACACACTTGGTGCTTTTGTCAAAATAATGTGGATGGTTCGGCACAACACCATGGTTCACCTGCAAAAGCTCATAAATGTTTAGATGTTTTGTCACTATGGCAGAGGACCATTGAAATATCCCTCATGTCCACATTTCAGTCTTAGCCCAGTCCTTCATTGGCAATGGTTACTGTACTGTTTTTGTCTAGCCAGCATAATACATTAAAACTGTAATGGGTCATTGTGTGGGACAATGTGAATTTCCACCGTGGCCTGCTCATCAGGACCTGGTTCACTACTCATCCAAGGATGGTCATGGTGTTCCTACCACCTTACTCTCCTTTCCTCAAAAATTATATGCAGCCTACAGTGCTGTAAATAAAGCTGGAGTTTCACAACTAACAGTTCTTCACTGGTCGCTGTCCTCACCCTCCTGGCCATCCACACGCTGCTGTCTGTCTGGCCACAGATTCTCGTCCACATCACAGCGTATATTCTCCTTTGCAATGCAACAAGGGAAGAAACGGTGTGCATGTTGCAACCATCCCTTACAATGATCTCCTGTAATATCCTCACACGCAGTGTCCATTGCTTGGAGCAGGGACCTCTGATCTTGAGCCCGATGCTCATACACTCTCCACATCCAAGCAGAGAAAAACTGGTGGTAGGAAGATGAGAAGATGGGAAGCTTCTGTGTATTGTATGGGCCAAGTCTGGGGATATGAGATATTGCCCCCTCACCTCTAGTTCTAGTTTCACCTGACTGTCAATTGCTGTAATAAATTTATCAAATGTTCCAAGGATTCATATATGATATTCATGGTATTATGTTCTTGACTAATTTTGACAGTTGAACAGACTGTTGTGCACGTGATGACTTATACAATGAAATGATGCTGACACATTTTGGAGCGAACGGCCATTAGACTGAGAATCAACAATCAGTTTAGATCAACAAAATCTATTCACTTGGAAATTGTGTTAAATGTAGGCTACCTGTACTTAATCATTTGCAAAGATGTACTGAGACATTGAGACATGTACTTAGACGTTTGCAATTTGATGAAATTATGAGAAATTCAATTCTGTTGTGAACAATTGCCAAGTGGTTTGGAGATTTGTCCATGTTGTTTTGAGAATGTAATTTCTGTTTCAAGAAATGAGCCAAACCAAATGGAGAAAAATTGTAACACTGGATGCATGAATCAAAAACTTGTGTGTGACAGCCTAAATCTATTATTCAACAGAAGATGATTTTTCTGTATTGTTTAACAAACTTTCAAATTTAACATTCAAAATGTAGTCTTTTGTCAGATTCTGAGGGGAATTTACAGCATATTTTGTTGGCCTTCTCTATTATTACTCATATTTGTTGTTACTGTATGCGATTATTTCATTTTACCTTTAAACTGAAACTCATGATGCTGCACTACAATTCTGAGCAGTTTGTGATCGAACTCTCCTTGTTAATTTCATTTCCTTGTTATAGATAGATAGATAGACATGATGGATGAATGGATAGATAGATAGATAGATAGATAGATAGATAGATAGATAGATAGATAGATAGATAGATAGATAGATAGATAGATAGATAGATAGATAGATAGATAGATAGATAGATAGATAGATAGATAGACAGACATGATGGATGGATAGATAGACATGATGGATGGATGGATAGAGAGACATGATAGATAGATAGATAGATAGATAGATAGATAGATAGATAGATAGATAGATAGATAGATAGATAGATAGATAGATAGATAGATAGATAGACATGATGGATAGATAGATAGATAGATAGATAGATAGATAGATAGATAGATAGATAGATAGATAGATAGATAGATAGATAGATAGATAGATAGATAGATAGATAGATAGATAGATAGATAGATAGATAGATAGATAGATAGATAGATAGATAGATAGATAGTCAGACATTTTAGATAGATAGATAGATAGATAGATAGATAGATAGATAGATAGATAGATAGATAGATAGATAGATAGATAGATAGATAGACAGACAGACAGACAGACAGACATGATAGATAGATAGATAGATAGATAGATAGATAGATAGATAGATAGATAGATAGATAGATAGATAGATAGATAGATAGATAGATAGATAGATAGATGGATGGATGGATAGATAGATAGATAGATAGATAGATAGATAGATAGATAGATAGATAGATAGATAGATAGACATGATGGATGGATAGATAGATAGACAGACAGACAGACATGATAGATAGATAGATAGATAGATAGATAGATAGATAGATAGATAGATAGATAGATAGATAGATAGATAGATAGATAGATAGATAGATAGATAGATAGATAGATAGATAGACATGATGTGTGGATGGATGGATGGATGGATGGATGGATGGATGGATGGATGGATGGATAGATGGATGGATGGATGGATGGATGGATGGATGGATGGATGGATAGACAGAGGGACGGACGGATCGTCAAGGCAGCTCATCAGGTTTTGGAGCAGATCCGCTCTGTGTTTCTGACCCTGTAAAGTCATCTGCATTGCTCAAGTCTTTTATCAGTGATGTTCCCTGCTGTTCAGACACAACACACACTCCATCACTGTCACTCACTGTGAGTGTGTGTGAGTGTGACATCATATTACCATGCTTCAGTTTATTGTGATTAACAATCAGGCTTTACGGTGTGTGTGAGATTGCTAACTGCCCAGGGCTTAATGCTATCGTTTGGGGAGTGTTAAGGCTTTTAAAACACCTGTTTAACCACAGCGTGTGTGTGTGTGTGTGTGTGTGTGTGTGTGTGTGTGTGTGTGTGTGTGTGTGTGTGTGTGTGTGTGTGTGTGTGTGTGTGTGTGTGTGTGTGTGTGTGTGTGTGTGTGTGTGTGTGTGATCGCTGTATCAAGACATCACGCTCAGCCCTCCGGCTGTTCCTGTAGACACAGGAGATCCCAGCGCACCTGCTCTAGTGCCAAAACACACACATACATGCACTCTTTCTCTCTCTCTCACACACACACCTTTCTCTCTGTCTCTAGTCTCCATTTATAATGTCAATAATGCCAATAATTTCACAAATATCAACATGCTGTTGTTTATGAAAGACAATCATTTCAAACTCAGTTTGAGTTGCATTTACAATATTCCCCTTTCAGTGAAATGCATCGCAATGCGTGCTTTATAAGTGCAAACATACCAGAAAGGGATGCAACTATCGGCAAAATACCATTGACATGGAGCATGAGTTATTAATCTATAGTGCTTTTATACAAGACTTATTTTAAAACAGCTTCAAAAACGGGGGAAAAAACAGATCAATTTTACTTTAAATTGGTTTATTTAGAACAGTCACTAGTAAAAGAAGGTTTTAGACACTTTACTGCTCAAATGACAAACAATTATGAATGGAAGAAATAATATAAGTGCTTTAACTAAAATCAAGCTTCATATTTCTGCTTTGAAAACCTCCAGACTGCAATCATAAGTGCATTACTGTGAATGTGATTCAATTATATTCTTTTGTGATCAACAGCGGTTTAATTGAACTGGAATATTCCTTTAACGAAGAACAAAAGCGAGACAAATTCTGATGTGCGACGGCCTAAATCTGTTAAACATTTGTTGAAGGGTTGATATTCTATGATTTTTCTGTTTTACAAGATATGCTTGAATATTATTAATAGTACTTCTGTTCAGTCTAACATTGTTCAAAGGAGATGTTTGATCTTTCCTTGAATTCTGGGGGGAATTTAGTGTTTTTTGCCCATGTTTTTTTTGTAATTACTAACCATATTTGTTTTTTGGCTTCTTTTCTCTGACTATAAACCTCTTCAAACCTTTCCTGAGATCATAAACAAAGACTTTGAGTGATTTTTGGCTTCTGGCGGGTGTTGATAAGTGTCATTGTGTCACCGCTTCAAAAATGACTTGGGAATTAAAAGTTCTTTTGCTATTTTTCCTTAACGCTCTCCTTTATTTGTAAGAGATCTGAACTGCAAACTACTGTAAGAAGTTCACCAGTTAAAAGTTTGTCATGTGCATATCCTGTTTCCTGTGGGTGTGAAGAAAGGCTGTTGACGTGTGTGTGATTGACTTCGACAGTGAGACAGCAGCATCTAGCAATCTGAAATCCAGCAGCAATTAGGCCTGACTATTGATGTGTTAAGATTTTGTTGGCTATGCTCTTTTTATTTAGACATTAGTTTTCCTAAACCTATAACCTTAAAATGATTTAATAGCATTTAAATGTCAATCCGATATCTGTTCACACTATGTGTTTCAAAGAACTGAATCAATGATTAATTTGTCATTAATCAAATATAATTAAGTTATGGCAACTTATGTGTTTTTACATTACTTTAAAGGGTTTGTTCACCCAAAAATGAGATTTCTGTCATTAATTACTCACCCTCATGTCGTTCCACACCCTTTGTTCATCTTCTGAACACAAATTTAGATATTTTTGATAAAATCTGATGGCTCAGTGAGGCCTGCATTGCCAGCAAGATAATTAACACTTTCAGATGCCCAGAAAGCTACTAAAGACATATTTAAAACAGTTCATGTTGTGACTGCAGTGGTTCAAACTTAATGTTATGAAGCAACTTTTTGTGCGCCAAAAAACAAAATAACGACTTTATTCTAGTGATGGGCGATTTCAAAACACTGCTTCATGAAGCTTCGAAGCTTTACGAATCCTTTGTTTTGAATCAGTGGTTCGGTATCAAACTGCCTAAGGCCTCACCGAGCCATTAGATTTCATCAAAAATAATTTGTGGTCTGAAGATGAACGATGGTCTTATGGGTGTGAAACGACATGAGGGTGAGTAATTAATGACAGAATTTTTATTTTTTATATAATTTATGTTACGTATACAAGATTCAATTCAAAGTCTACGGAAGAGGGCCAAGCAATAATAAAAAAATAAAACCATCTCGAGATTAAAGTCGAGATTAAAGAAAAAAGTCGAGATAAAATGTTGAGAATAAAGTCATTAAATTACGGGGAAAAAGTCGTTAAATTACGAGAATAAACTCGTTAAATTTCGAGAAAAAAGTCGAGATAAAATGTTCAGAATAAACTCGTTAAATTACGAAAAAAAAAAACTTGTTAAATTTCGAGAAAAAAGTCGAGATAAAATGTTGAGAATAAAGTCATTAAATTAACGAATTTATTCTCGTAATTTAACGAATTTGTTCTCGTAATTTAATGAGTTTATTCTCATAATTTAATGAGTTTATTCTCAACATTTTATCTCGACTTTTTTTTCTCAAAATTTAACGAGTATTCTCGTAATTTAACTACTTTTTTCTCGTAATTTAATGACTTTATTCTCAACATTTTATCTCAACCTTTTTCTCGAAATTTAATGAGTTTTTTTCTCTTAATTTAACAAGTTTATTCTCAACATTTTATTTCGACTTTTTTCTCGAAATTTAACGAGTTTTTTCTCTTAATTTAACAAGTTTATTCTCAACATTTTATTTCGACTTTTTTCTCGAAATTTAATGAGTTTTTTTCTCATAATTTAACGAGTTTATTCTCAACATTTTATTTAGACTTTTTTCTCGAAATTTAATGAGTTTTTTTCTCAATTTAATGACTTTATTCTCAACATTTTATCTCAACCTTTTTCTCGAAATTTAACAAGTTTTTTCTCTTAATTTAACAAGTTTATTCTCAACATTTTATTTTGACTTTTTTCTCAAAATTTAACGAGTTTTTTCTCGAAATTTAACAACTTTAATCTTGAGATGGTTTTATTTTTTTATCATTGCTTGGCCCTAATCCTCTTCTGTACAAAGTCAGTTTAATATAATTACAAATTTAAGGCAGCAACCGAACTTAAGTTTTTAAGTTGAAAGGTAGACATTTTTTACAGTTTACAGAAGCGTATCCTTTAGTAAAAAAAAACTATGAAAGCTTGTTTCTGCCATGAAATAAAAAATAAAATATACCCTTGGAAAAACGAACATACTGGTTAAGGAATAAAAGTAAAGTGTTTTACAGAATTTGGCCTTTATCAGTTTTATGGAAGACACCTCGATAGAACGGATGGACTCTTTTTTTGATTGAGGTCTTACACTGTAACAATACCCCGTATTTAAATATACCCTGTATATAACATTACCCTGCACCCATCTTATTATAATTTTTGTATTTTTGTTTTTATGCTTATTTTAAGTAATTTATAATTTCTTTTCCCTTTTTTTCTAGTCTTGTGTATCATGACATGTATAATGTGTTCTTTACCATCTTGTATTGTTTTATGTTAGTTCAAAAGCAAAAATGAAATATTCAAAAAAATAAATAAAAAATAAAAAGGGTAATTGCGATCAAAATCAATATCTCATAATTTTGACTTTTTTCTCGCAATTGCGAGATATAAATTCACATTTGCAAGTTATAAAGTCAAAATTGATATGTGATATAAATTGAATTGTGAGATATAAACTCGCAATTGCATGTTATAATGTCCAGTTGAGAAGAAGTCAGAATTATGAGTAAAAAGTCACAATTACCTTTTTTTATTTAGGGGCAGAAACAAGCTTCCATAAAAACACTTTCATTATGGTTAAAGTTTTGTTTCATTTTAGCTACATTGCCCAGCCCTACTAGCTTTATTCTTCATGCATATTGTATATTGTATATACTCTAATGAGAGATAGTTGACATGTAGTTGCAAAATTACTTATAATTAGTAGAATGTCTAAGTGGACCATTGAAATAAAATGTAACCTTTTCCGTTTATATGTTTGTGTGTCTCAGTTTTCCAGGCAGTAAACACTCATTAGTGATGAAAGCGGTCCACAGGGCTCGTTCAGTCAGTCGGACAGATGTTTGCTGCTCTCTTCACAATGAGAAACCCAACCCATACAACATGCTCGCTCACAGGTACAAAAGCACAGAGTGATTTTCGGCTCAAATTCATTTTCAAAAGACGTCAGAGTCATAACACAAAGGAGAATTCTGCAGCACAAGCATTCTAAAAATGAAGATTCCAATTAGAACACAAAAGGGTTTTATGGTTTGAGTAGAACTTTTTAAAGCAACTTTTTGTTAGCAAATTTCTGTACTGGTGCTCTGAAAGCACCAGTAGGATGTCTGGATGTGTATTAGTCACTCAGATCTGTGGAAACAATAGAAATCTGATCTAAGATTGGCATAAAGAGGTTCTCTGTGGTTTGCTCTCATTGTGGAACAGTGACAGATCAGTTGAGTGTCTCTCTAATGGCTGATGGATTCGCTTTGAATGAGCTGTTCTGGATCAGTTTTGTTTCGCTTTATGAGAACACATTAGCTAGATGTGATTAGATCGCCCAGAGGAAAATATTATTGCTCAGAGGTTGCTCTTTTATAGCTCAGTGTTCTCAGATGTGCTGCATTTGAGTATCAGCTGTGGTTTAAAGTTGATTCTGATAGATAAAAATAGACAGTTTGTTGAACAGAGTGTAGAATTGATACATAATACTTTGCATGGAGAAAGAATGCCTCTTTTAAGACCATCAAAATTGTTGATAAGTGACATTATTTCCAAGATAATTAAGCATATTAACAATAAAAAAGTCAGTACAACACAAGTAACAAAAAATGTAGCCCTAATGAAAAATTACACAGTAAATGAAGAAATTATATCATGTATCATAATATTTCTTCATTCATTGCACCGTATTTATACATCATGCTTATATTGTTTTACATTATTTTTACTGTCTACACTTTTGGAAAGTTTTATTTGCGTTCATTTAAATGAACACGCATTATAATGATGGAGTTTTACTAAAGTTACTAAAGTTGCGTCCCTATCAAGAACGGGACACTTTCATCGTAACTTTTATCAGCATCGCGTTTTGGGTTTCGTGTAGCTCAATTGGTAGAGCATTGCAATATACAACAATATGCAATATGGTTCGATCTCAGGGAATGCATGTGCTTATAAAGTGTATATGCACTATACCTCACTAAGGGTAGGTTTAGGGATGGGGTAGGTTAAGTTGTTAATGAAAAAAAATAAGTTTTGCTAAATGGAAATAGGACAAATGGCGGGTAAGTGGCCGCGTAAAAAGTCTACACATTGCATTTAAATGAACACACATTATAACGACGGTCATACCACGTCATTTGATGACGACAGACGTAACACGATTACGTCATTATTTTTACGCCAGCTAGAGGGCGTATGACTTTAAAACATAAATATAGGTCATAATAAGGTGCTTAGGGTCGTTTTTTGGAGGACATTCTCAAATGACAACAGTATAGTTTTCAAAAACTTGCACTTTAAGGGTATGTTGTTAAAACGAAGAAGTTTTTCCGCGTGCAGACGCTGTCAAAATGATCCCCATTCATACGAATCCGGTAAAACGACTAACAACGCCTTATTCTGCTGGCATGCCATTAGATGGCGATAAATCAATTGTAAAGAACACTTTATGCTGAAATGTTTCTATATAAGGAGAAATGTCTACATTATTCCATAATACTTACATTTTTAACACATTATTTAATTTTTTTATAGTGATCAAATTTGTTTAATGAGCTGTTTAATTCATTAAAAATAAATTAAAACTAAATCAATCAAATGATCCCATGATGGGAACCCTTAATATGTGACCCTGGACCACAACACCAGTCATAAGGGTCTTTTTTTCTTTTTTTTTTTTTTTGCAAATGTATACATCTGTAAGCTTTCCATTGATGTATGGTTTGTTAGGATAGGACAATATTTGGATGAGATACAACTATTAGAAAATCTGGAATCTGAGGGTGCAACAAAATCAGAATATTGAGAAAATCACCTTCAAAGTTGTCCAAATGAAGTCCTTATCAATGCATATTACTTACTTTAATATATATACAGTAAGAAATTTACAAAATATCTTCATGAAACATGATCTTTACTTAATATCCTGGTCCCACTTTATATTAAGTGGCCTTAACTACTATGTACTTACATTTAAATTAATCATTTGATACAATGCACTTATTGTGTACATACATGTTTTTACATTGTACTTATATTTTAATAACACATGCATGTTATTACATCTGTAATTAATTTCTGTAATTACATTTATAATTACACTGTTGACCCATCACTTACACCTTACCCCAACCCTTAAACTTATCCATACTACCAAAGCTTTCCCTAACCTTACCCATATCCCACCTCAATAGCAGCAAAAGTGTTTTGCAATTCAATATGAACCCAATAAGTACATTGTACTTATTTTTTTATGCAAGTACATAGTAGTTAAGGCCACTTAATATAAAGTGGGACCAATATGATTTTTGGCATAAAAGAAAAATCAATCATTTTGACCCATACAGTGTATTGTTGGCTATTGCTACAAATATACCCGTGCATCCAGGGTCACATACATGAAGCACCTGAAAGAAGCCTTTACAGTTTTAGAAGGTTCTTATAAGGTTCTCTCTAGAGTGTAGCAGACAGAATTGAGATAATAAAGACCTCATCTGTGATTTCTCTTTCTTAGACAGCAGGATTCTGGTCAAGGATTCAGTCTGATCTGCTAATGCAGTCCAGGAGCTTGTATGAATAAAGTATGTAAGAGAAAGAGTGCTGAACCCGCGCTCACCTGAGAATGATGGATTATTCTCCAGTACACAGCCCTCGGTGCGTGTGTGTGTGTTAGTCTGTTGGGAACAGAAAGAACTGATGTGACATGAACCAGAACAAACAAGAGTGTTATGCACTCAACGGCCCAGTTCAGTGTGTGCATGCGTGTGTGTGAGAGAGAATGAGATTTAGATGGTGATTATGTTGTCAGTGTCATTGTGATGCACAGTACATGCTCAGCATTTGACATACATGCACACTTACATACTAAAAGATGTACACAAAACCCCCAGTTATTGTCTTCTGTCTAATTAATGCATGTGGTGTGTCCTTTTAGGCCTGTATGGACAAGCAAATATGTGAACACAAGTGGAGCGTTTGATGGATAGCAATGCAGATTTGCAATTTTGCAATTTTCAGGGAGTGGAAAGAGACGGGTGAGTTTGAAATCGAGCAAAAAATACTATGAGTTAAATGCAATTAATTACGCAATATGTGTATGCTTTCTCTATGTCCTTGTGGGATTAGTGTTTATACTAGTGATTATACTTTTATTCAGCAAGGATGCATTAAATTGATCAAAAAAGGCATTTATAATGTTACAAAATATTTTTAATTCAAATAAATGCTACCAATGAGGGTCAATTCAACACTGGATTTGCACAAAAGATGAACATGACGGCACATGCTAGTGGATGAGTTGAATCAACTCCACAGCAACTACATAAATGTATCCACTAACCATTCAGAAACATCTAAAAGTTGTAACTTCTTCCTGAGTCTCTCCATCAGTGTCGACTCCGGTTTGAACAATGTAAGGATGAACACCGTTACTGACAATCCTCATTTTGGCTGCGTGAGATTCTCCAGCTTTGTTGTTGTTGAGCTGTTAAAGCTCCGCCCTCTTCTGGAAAGGGGGCGGGGAGCAGCAGCTCGTTTGCATTTAAAGGGACACACACAAAAACTGCATGTTTTTGCTCACACCCAAATAGGAGCAAATTTAACAAGCTATAATAAATGATCTAGCAATAATAAATTATACTTTTCAAACTGTTGTTAAGCTTTATGTTCATGCCAATGCAAATGTCTTGTGTCCAGAATGCAACACTTTTTTGCAATGTGTTGTGTAATTCAGACACAACGAGACATAAAAATGAACTAGTGTGACTCAAAACACTTGCGTTCACATGCTTGCATGTGTATATTTTGCATTATGTTCCATGTCTGCTTTAATTTTTGGCTTTAGAAATATCACTAACCGTCCCTGTCTCTCTCTCTCTCTCTCTCTCTGTCTCTCGCTCATTTAAAATGGGAGCAGTTTCAAATAGTTGCCTCATCCCTGAATGACTACACAAAGAAGCTGTCCTTAAATAATCTCTTTCTTCCACAAACACACACCCTGCCTTTTCTTTTTATCCTTCCACACCATCCTCTTTATCATTTCATCTTTTTCTTCTGTCACTCGTTCTGGAGTTTAACGATTTCACTCACCGTAGCGTTTAGATTTCAGAGCGTGTGTTTCCTCTGGAAGATTCCTTCACTTCCACACACACACACACACACACACAGAGAGAGAGAGAGAGAGAGAGAGAGAGAAAGCTCATTAGTTTTGGGCCTGAGCTGCTGTTAATTAAATAAATTCTGGGTTATAGTGTGTCTGTGTGTGTAGAGGATTGTGTAATGTAGAGGGCGTCCCTGCCTGCGGAGAAAAGTGAATCATTACACACACACACACATGGTCTGTCTCTGCTTGCAGTTCAGGGCTGATAATTAGCGCAGGAGGAGGAATATTTTACATCTGTTGGCAAACACGCACACACAAACTTTGGTAAAGGCCTCTAAATTGGCCGGGATCAAACATTCCCTTGGTTTAAACAGGCTTTCCACAACAAAACAAGCTGCACACACACAAATACAGTAGCGGTTTGCCAGTGGATGCTAGTCGATGTGGGAGGTGATGGGTTTCTACAGACAGATTTTCATCTCATACACACACATATTAGTGTTTAGTCACAGTGATATTTTAATTGCAGTGAGACACATGAGTGTGTACAGTATTCAGATCCCCTGAAGGTGTGTGTGTGTGTTTAAATTCACCTAAAATACATTTTAAACTTACCTAAAATGCATTAGAACAGTGAACTTTCTCAGACAAACATTCTTCCACTAATGTTCCATTTTTTTCTTAATTACTTTGGCAGATTTTGTGAAACAGAACATCAGAACTCTATTGCATGGCTGCAAAATGTAGTAACTCACCCAAAACATTCAATTCATGCTTCAAAACCTAGTTTTTGTGTCAGTAAGTTGGCCAATGCCACCAAAATAAAGTTTTTTTGTCATCGTGTGAGCCATGATGGTTAGATGTTTTTTATTATGCAATATTTGTGATATACAAATTGCTTGTGTTTTCTACTTTTAAATTTTCTACACGATACAAGAATGTCAGTTTTGTCTAGCTGAATGCTCTTGTGTTTCACACTGAGCTTTTTAAATGCAGATTTCAGCAGTAAGTAAAGATTTCACTGTTGTTACCTTTTTGCCTTAAAATTTCAAGTTCATTGAAATTGGAAAATTTGAGTTACTGTAGTACAGATGCATAATATAAAGTGGGACTGAACATTTGTGTTTATACAGTACATTTATTTTTGTAGAAATGTGTTACATGTAAACTTAAAATTCATATTTTTACACAGTCTGTCTTCCCCAAACGTCACCAACAACACCACACATTCTTACATATCTTCCTATTGCTCTTTCACAACAAGCAACTGTGTATTTTCAGTTTACATAACACATTTCTACAAAAATAAACTGCTTGCTGTTTAGGGATTTAGACGTTCCTGCATTTAGACGTTCAAAAATGGCAGTGATTGTGATTGGTAAGATTGGGATTACTATTTCATAACAATGGCAGGCCATTTGCCAATTTAGCAGAGCGATGTTAGCAGATGCAGATTTTGCATGCCGTGGCTCACATGATCAAAGTATGTATAGAAGTTGTGAAGAGTTTGACAGTTTCACTGAGAATCAACAAGCTGTGCATTGTACAAATTGTAGTGTATTGTCAAATTGCCAAAGCATTTGAGAAAAACAGTAATAAAACATTCATTCAAAGCTATCTGGTCTAATGTTCTCAAAAAGTTAGTTTAAAAACATCAATCATGGAACATTTTTATCTGAAACATTTGGATGTTCGCCTAACAGTTTTGGAATGTTAGCCTATTATTTGTTTCAGAATGTTCAGAGAACATTCAAATTTAACATTTCTGTAATGTTTACAAAAGGACTTAAAGTTTGCATATCCAAGAAAATTAAAGCTGCAGTCCGTGACTTTTTTTGGTTACAAATTATCCAAAATCAATTTTTGAGCAACTACATAACCAGCCAGTGTTCAAAACTATCACATCATCTTAGCTTGATTCACAACGGTAAGCTTGTAATAATGTTTTATAATAAGAGTGACATGGTGGATTTCCGCGGGAAACGTGAGCATGCAGCAGTTCATCTTTGCGTCATTACATCACGTCCGTAAACAGAAAGGAAGGAGTCCAGGCTAGTCAGTTTTATCACGTGAGGACGCTGCTGCTAGCGGATCATTTATAGTCTGTTTTCACAGCAGCTGAAATAATTAAACTTATCATTTTGATGGCGGATTGAAATCCAGAAAGATCCTAATGACAATCATCAGTGACAACTGGAGATTCAGCCGTAGCCAAAAAGCAAAAGACTTTGGACTGTTGAGTGGCTACAGAAAATTGAAATCTACAGGTAACGCTAATACACACTAAATACACAGTCACGCAATGCTGATGTTGTTAACATTAATGATTTGAGAACAAATTATATAATAATTTGTACGGTTTGGCATGATCAGAGCTAAGCGATCGTTAGATTTAATCATCATTGGCAGCGTGATTTATTGTAGGCCTAATGCTTTTTCCTCAGCTGGTCAGAACAAAAGTGGCAGAAATGTTACTTACTTGTTCAGATTTGGTCATACTTTCAAGACGTAGAATCTGTGATTCTGAAGTTCAGTATCCACACCGGTACGGTGACTGACAGAAAACATAAGATTAATCTGCGCTGACGAGCCGTACAGATAACTGTTCCACATATGACTGCAATTGCAGGTTTCAAACAAGAGATGGCGACAAAGAGGAAAAATCGCGGACTGCAGCTTTAACATTTTGAACATATAGTGAGCATTCAGAAATAATGTTTTCTTAACTTAATGGGAATGTTAGCAAAATGAATAATCTCTCTGCCTCTCATTGCAAGTGTTGTTTTATTCTCAATTCAATCTTTTGGTAAACAGTATCGAAATACATATGTTTTTCTATATATTGAGCTGATCTGTTTTATCAGGTGAACTACAACACACACACACACACACACACACTTTTGGCTATAGAGGAGGTGAGTGCATTGACTCTATGATGGGGTGAATGTCAGTTCAAGGTCAAACTCTGCTGTAAGTGTGTTGAGGAAACTGGAAGTGATGAATATATATCAAATGTTGATGATAACATTTTCCCTCATGTTATATGGCAGAGAGAAACTCAAGCTTGAATCAACAGTAAGTCCCAGATGACATTCAGAAAACACAATTTGTGCAAAAGAGAAGAAATTTTAGCTTGCATAACCTGCATTACGGTTTTGCTTATATTATATTATATTATATTATATTATATTATATTATATTATATTATATTATATTATATTATATTATATTATATTATATTATATTATATTATATTATATTATATTATATTATATTATATACCAGTTGAATCAATGGACTTTTATTTTACTTTTTTTTTTTTTTGTGTGTGTGAGAACAAAACACAAATATACATTGTTTCCAGCAATGATAATAAGAAATGTTTCTTGACCAGAAAAGTAGTTTATTTTAAAATGCAATCATATTTTATGATAGTATTTTTACTGTATTTTTGAGTAAATTAATGTAGTCTTTGCCAACCCCAAAATTTTGGTAGTGGAAAAAATGAATAGGCTAAATATTGCAAAATTATATGATTAATAAATAAAAATATAGTTCTTCCATTAAAATGTCTTTTATTGTAATAAATTATGTTAAGAATATTCAATATTTATTTTTATAACTCTGTGATTGCACATTTTTCTGTCAAATCCCTCTCTTCACTTCAGTCCATGATTTAACTTTCCACAAGGTTTTTTTATGTCATGTGAAAACACATCATGATGGTAAATTCAGATCTTTTGAAGTGTTGTCAGTGGAATCATGGCCTGTCATCTTCTCCGGACGGGCAGCTCTCTGTCCCTCTACACACATTTTCTCTCTTTTGTCTTTTTCTTCAGCAGACGAGATGATTGATCAGGGTGGAGAGACAGACAGAGAGAGTATCAGATTCTCTGTAGAAGAGGTTTGACAGCAAACACCGCAGGCACAAACACTCGCTCTCATTTCAGTCACTCACACACACACAGACGATAAGTGGTACGACTTTCATCAGACGATTCATCATGTGTGTGTGTGAGAGAGTTCACGTTTCGTGACACACTGTGATAACCAAGGTCATCCCGACAGGCCTGCTGGGAATGCCCTCCGTGAGTGTGTGTGTCCTTGTAGGACAGATCCGGAGGTGGGCATGTCAGGACGTTTCTGATCTGAGAGGAAGTCAGGCGATCTTTTGTGCCCACGTGTGTCAGGAGAGATCACCTGACTGTCAGGTACGTGGAGCATGAGAGATGATAACGAGGTGGTGATGATGTCAGTGTGTCTGTTGAGTTTATTCAGCTGTCCGTCTCATCAGCACACATGTGAAACACACGCTGAAAAACGCATGTGAGGGCCGGATGTGCAGCAACTCTTTCCCATGGTCAGTATTTTTCCCATAAGTTATTGGTAACTCTTTCCCCGGCAGAGTTTTTTTTTTAAGTTGCCAGCCAGCGCTAACATTTTTGATCATTTTCACAAACCTTCATGGCCACCAGAATATTTTGTTGCATGAATATCTGAACACACATTGTCAAAAGAAGGAACAGAATCTCTGCTTTTACGACAAAAAACAAACAAACAAAAAAACAAAAACTTTTTATTCTAGCTTTATGCATACTTTTGTTTTATCAACACTTAAATGTGGGAAAGTTTCATTTAAAAAAGGTGAGAAAATTTAGTTTTTTTCAAAGACTGCAATGTGCATAACAATGCTTTTATCACTTGTTTCTGTGTTTTGATCTGGAGAGTCTGTACTCTTTCAAAAGATGCAAAATAGCTCCCCCCACCGTATAACAGTGAATACACAAAAAAGCTTTAACTAATACGGAACCCCGCACATGACATGCAGGAAAATAAGAGTAGGCTAAATCGTGCACACAATTTACTAATTTGTTCCCTCGAATTACTAAATTGTGCACACGGTTTATAAATAAAGGGAACGAAACAGTAAATCATCTGCACGATTTAGCAAATCAAGGAAATGAATTAGTAAATCATGCGCACAATTCAGCAAATCGAAGAAACGAAACAGTAAATCATGCGCACAATTTAGCAAATCGAAGAAACGAAACAGTAAATCATGCGCACAATTCAGCAAATCGAAGAAACGAAACAGTAAATCATGCGCACAATTTAGCAAATCGAAGAAACGAAACAGTAAATCATGCGCACAATTCAGCAAATCGAAGAAACTAAACAGTAAATCATGCGCACAATTCAGCAAATCGAAGAAACTAAACAGTAAATCATGCGCACAATTCAGCAAATCGAAGAAACTAAACAGTAAATCATGCGCACAATTTAGCAAATCGAACAAACGAAACAGTAAATCATGCGCACAATTCAGCAAATCGAAGAAACGAAACAGTAAATCATGCGCACAATTTAGCAAATCGAAGAAACGAAACAGTAAATCATGCGCACAATTCAGCAAATCGAAGAAACGAAACAGTAAATCATGCGCACAATTCAGCAAATCGAAGAAACGAAACAGTAAATCATGCGCACAATTCAGCAAATCGAAGAAACGAAACAGTAAATCATGCGCACAATTTAGCAAATCGAAGAAACGAAACAGTAAATCATGCGCACAATTTAGCAAATCGAGGGAACGAAATTGTAAATTGTGCGCAAAACATTTTTTTTTTTGCATGTCATGTGCAGGGCTACGTAACCTAAAAACGTCTCGGGTTACAGATGTAACCCTGGTTCCCTGAGTAAGGGAACGAGACGCTGCGTGAAACGCATTGGGAACCTTCTGCGTGATATCGTCATTGAAGCACTCCTGTATCCAACCAATCGTGTAACGAGACGTCAGAGACGGGTGACGTCACGGACCAGGAAACTATAAAGCATGCCCGGATGCAGAGAACACTAGCTTCTGTGGTACATCTGAAGCAAGCACTCGCAAGCATGCAGGGGTACGGCAAGAGACGCAGCGTCTCGTTCCCTTACTCAGGGAACCAGGGTTACATCTGTAACCTGAGACGTTCCCTTTCGTGGGAACTATCGATGCTGCGTGAAACGCATTGGGAACGCAATCCCAACTGTGCCGTACTTCAAGTGCTTGTTCATGTTAGCTCGAAAGTACGGAGGAGCCCGGAGTGGAGCCCACATCAAGGTTATAATATCTGATAAACGTATGCTGGCTTGACCATCCAGCTGCGTCACAAACGTCACTCATAGGGACGCCAGACATCAAAGCTCTTGACGCTGCCATACCCCTTGTGGAATGAGCACGGACATTAAATGGAGAGGCCTGTCCGGCCGCTTTGTATGCTAGTGAGATGGCCTCGACCACCCACTTACTCATTCTCTGCTTGGACGCCGGTCCGCCTTTATTAGGGGAGCCGTAACAGACAAACAGTTGCTCTGTTTTCCGCCACAGGGCAGCTCTGTGGACGTATGCATCCAAAGCCCTAACTGGGCAGAGCAGATTCAGTTTTTCCTGATCCGAGGATGTAAATGGAGGAGGATGGAAGGCTTGAAGCACAATAGGACCCGGGACATTGGTGGGGACCTTTGGCACATAGCCCGGTCTAGCATGAAGAAATGCTCTCACCATTCCAGGAGCGAACTCCAGATACGAGGGGGCCACTGAAAGGGCCTGAAGATCTCCAATTCTTCTCAGAGAAGTAATAGCAAGCAAAAATATAGTCTTTAAAGTTAGAAACTTTATAGACACCTCCTCCAGTGGTTCAAAGGGAGCCTCGGCTAACCCTTGTAGAACCACTGATAAGTCCCAAGCCGGGGTCCTTGTGCGCACTGGAGGCCTCAACCTCAGTGTACCACGGAGGAAGCGTGACACGAGGGGGTCTCGACCCACCGAGGAATCCCCCCCAACATGGTAGGCTGACATAGCCGCAACATAAACCTTCAAGGTTGAGTAAGATAGGCCTTCCGAGAATTTTTCTTGGAGAAAGCATAGCACAGAGCTTATAGGAGCATGAACAGGGTCTATTTCATGTTGTCTACACCAAGTAGAGAATAGATTCCATTTGTAGGAATAAAGCTTCCTCGTGGAGGGAGCCCTGGAGCTAAGTATGGTCTCAACAACCTCAGTTGAGAGACCAGCCTCTATGAACCTGGCCCCCTCAGAGGCCAGGCCCACAGTTTCCATAGTTCTGGACGGGGATGTATTATAAGGGAAGCTCCATTGGAGAGCCGTCTATCATGGACACCAAGTCCGAGAACCATATTCGGGTCGGCCAGTACGGGGCCACCAGTATTAGGCTGACCCCTTCCTGGTGTACTTTCTCCAGGACTCGTGGGAGCAGAGCGAACGGGGGAAAAGCATACAGACGTAGCTTCGGCCACGTCTGTACCATGGCATCCAGACCCAGGGGTGCTGGATGCGTGAGGGAGTACCAGAGCGGACACTGGGTTGACTCTCCCGAAGCAAACAGGTCTACTTGTGCCTGACCAAAGTTTTTCCAGATGAGATCCACCACTTCTGGATGGAGTCTCCACTCCCCGGGCCTCGGCCCCTGCCTCGACAGGGCGTCTGCCCCCACATTCTGACTCCCGGGGATATAAGCTGCCTTCAACGAAAGCAGCTTCCCCTGAGACCACAGGAGGATCCGACGGGCCAAGTAATTTAGTTGGCGAGACCGTAGACCCCCCTGATGATTTATATAAGAGACCACTGACATATTGTCTGTGCGGACCAACACATGGTGGTCTCTCAGGTCTGGGAGAAAGTGTTTTAGTGCTAGAAACACCGCCATCATCTCCAGCCGATTTATATGCCAGGAAAGATGATGGTCTTCCCAAAGACCTTGGGCTGAGCAACCGTTCATGATCGCTCCCCAGCCCGTGAGGGAAGCGTCTGTCGTAAACATTGCGCGACGACCAGAGGCTCCCAACGCGGGACCCTGGGACAGGAACCAGGGGTCTTTCTACACGGTTAGAGCACGAAGGCATCGCCGTGTGACTTTGATCATTCGAAAAGGGTTCCCCCTCGGGGAAAACCCCCTGGTCCTGAGCCACCACTGTAGGGGTCTCATGTGCAGGAGGCCAAAGGGAATTATGTTGGACGCAGCTGCCATTAGACCCAACAGTTTCTGAAACTGTTTCACAGTGAGAGACTGGCCTAACTTCACCCCTTTTACGGTTGACAGAACAGAGCTCACACGGGCAGGAGTCAGACGTGCCCGCATTGTTGTGGAGTCCCACATAACACCTAGATAATTGGTGGTCTGAGCCGGTATCAGTACACTCTTCTTGGCATTGAGCCTCAGCCCAAGCCTTTTCATGTGAGACAGAACAACATCTCGATGTTGAACTGCTTGTTGCTCTGAGCGAGCTAGAATCAACCAATCGTCGATGTAATTCAGTATGCGAATGCCCTGGAGTCTCAAGGGAGCCAGGGCTGCATCCACGCACTTTGTGAATGTGCGGGGTGATAATGATAGGCCAAACGGAAGAACCTTGTATTGGTAAGCTTCGCCCCCGAAAGCAAACCTGAGGAACTTCCAGTGAGAAGGATGGATGGACACATGAAAGTATGCATCTTTCAAGTCTATCGTCACAAACCAGTCCTCGGACCTGATTAGGGGAATGATCTGTTTGAGTGTAAGCATCTTGAATTTTAGTTTTTGTACAGACCGATTTAGCACACGTAAATCTATGATAGGACGAAGTCCTCCATCCTTCTTTGGAACTATGAAGTAACGGCTGTAAAAGCCTGACAGCTTGCTGGGAGGAGGAACCCTTTCTATAGCTCCTTTCTGCAAAAGTGTCATGACTTCCTGTTCCATAACCAGAGACTGCTCGGGGGTCACCACTGTGGGAAGGACCCCGTTGAATCTGGGCGGGCGAGACCCGAACTGTATTTTGTAACCTTTTTCTATCATGAGCAGCACCCAATTTGATATATTCGGTAGAGTTTTCCATTCTTCTAGAAAATCTACTAAGGGAACCAGCCTCTCGAGACTGGTCTCTGTTGTTTTTTGAGCACTTGGTTCGGCGCTCTGAAACGGCACGCCGGCAGAGGTCAGCCGAATCAAGTGACAACCTTCCTTCCTCGGAAGGTCGGCGGGGACCTGACGCACACTGGATGATAGATATGGCGAGGTCCCCGGAGGGCGCTGGAGGGAAGCGGGTGTCAGATGTGTTAACACCAGGCTTCCTCCAGACGGGGGCCGCCCTCCTGGGTCCTGACCCACAGATATCAGGACCGCTTTTTAGAAGCCTTCCGCGCCACAATGACGGCCCGCAGGTCCGTCTTGCCGTGGGAAGGCTTCTGTTGTGCGGCTCGCCCCTGTCCCCAGAATCTACGTGGGGGAGCACGGGCGGCCACACTTATTTTCTGTTGCGCTCTGTGGTGCGCTGAGGAGCTCGTTGCGGGCCGAGACTGCTCCCGTTCAACAGTCTCGGCGGGGACTTTAGACCGGCGGGGGAAGAACCTCTGAAACGCCGCAGATTGTTTCTTGGTCTCCTGGAACCTCTCGACGACAGTTGTAACTGCGTCGCCGAAGAGGCCCGCAGGAGACAGCGGCGCATCCATAAGGGCAGCTTTGTCTCTGTCCCTTATGTCAGAGAGGTTCAGCCACAAGTGCCTCTCCGTGGCCACCAGGGCTGCCATAGAACGGCCCACTTCTTTGGCCGTCTCCTTTGTGGCACGGAGAGCCAGGTCTGTCGCCGTGCGCAGTTCCTGGATGCACTCAAATGTGGCCTCCCCGCTGGTATCAATTTCCCCCAGCAGGTCGGCTTGGTAAGCCTGCAGCAGCGCCATGGTATGGAGACAAGCTGCTGCCTGACCTGCCGCCGCATAAGCTTTGCCCACCAAGTTAGATGTAGTTTTAAGGGGCTTGGTGGGCAGCGTCGGTGCTTTCAGGGACGATGCCGACTCAGGCGAGAGATAGTCCGCGAGCGTCTCTTCAACCCGGGGCATCGCCGCGTAACCATGCTGTTTCAGCCCCACGATGTTACTGTAGACCGAAGTCTGGGGGCTGAACACTCGATGTTGTACTGATCTATTCCAGGATCTAGACACCTCGGTGTGTAGATCCGGGAAGAACGGTAAGCACCGACGTAGGGGTAGTGAATGCGCGGGGAGAAAGCGTTCATCAAGCTTGCTTTTCTGTTTTAAGTCTCCCCGCTCTGCTTCAGGCCAGCTGATATTTAATTTGGCTACAGCTCTGGTCACTACCCCTAAGAGCTCCTCATGTGCGGGGGAAGAGGATGGCGGTCCCTCTTCCCCTGCGTCGACGCTCATCACATCAACATCCTCAGATGAAGATAGATGAAGCGCCGATGTCTCTCCCCGAGGGGAAGAAACCGCTGGGCGTGCTTCCACCGCGGCAGGAGAGACATTGGGTCTGGCAGCTAAAAGGAGAGATAGGGCGGAGCCCGTCTCAACCCCCGCTGCCAGATCCATCTGTGAACCCCACGAATGGAGTCTCCGCTCCGCTTCGGCAGCAGCGGGACCCGATCCGCGGGGAACACCGACCGAGGCACCCTCTTTCTTATCAAAGAGTGCCCGGCGAGATCTCAACACTCTAAGGGTGAGCTTTTCACAGTGCACGCAGACAGCTCCCTCGAGAGCTGCCTGCGCGTGCTCAACCCCCAGGCAAACTACACACATATCGTGTGTGTCCCCGTCAGGAATGAACCGAGTGCAGGGAGACGCACACTTCCTGAACCGTTTGCCTTCCGCCATTATATATATATATATATATATATATCGTGTCTTTTATTGTGTATATGTATAGTGTTGTGGAACTCTTGTCCTCAGACAAAGAGACGACAAACAAACACTAAATAGGACGCACAAACAGCAGTAACAATATACACTAGTGTTGCTGAAACTCTTGTCCTCAGACAAAGAGTGAAATCAGAGATGATAATAAGACAGACAAACACTAAATAAGACACACGGGATAACATGGAGCGCTTGCTGAAGATAGCAGAAGCTAGTGTTCTCTGCATCCGAGCATGCTTTATAGTTTCCTGGTCCGTGACGTCACCCGTCTCTGACGTCTCGTTACACGATTGGTTGGATACAGGAGTGCTTCAATGACGATATCACGCAGAAGGTTCCCAATGCGTTTCACGCAGCGTCGATAGTTCCCACGAAAGGGAACTAAAACTTTTAAAAACATTTTTGTTAATGTAAATAAAGCTGAAATATAAATATAAATATTAGGTGGAAAGCTAAATGAAAATTCTAAATGTTGCCTTGGCAAATAACTGAAATTTGAAATCACCAATGAAATCGGACAACAACTGTATCATAAATTTAGTTTCTAAACGCTTAAATCATGACAAAAAAATTCATTTTTCACACTGGACCAGCCAATGCGCATGTGCAGTCATAAGAGCGCATCTCAGAACTGTAGCTATGTTTCCATCACCCTGTTTTTATGCGCACTTTGAAGAATCACATTCGAAACAAGTGATGGAAACACAAAATTTTGAAAAAAAAAGTTTTTATGCTTAATTGAGGTGGTTTTTGACTTGTGCAAAAAAGTCTTTATGTGAATAATGTGAGAAATGCACTTGCCGAATAAATTCTGACTTAGCAAACATTAAACGCATGTGACTAATCGACTGTTTCTGCTGATGGTGTTAATATGATAGCACTGTCTTTGTGTTTCTAAAGTCTTTGATCACATTCAGTCTCTTGTACGTTACGTGTGCACAACTGCGACGAGCAATAAATCGCTGGCTGCTGTTCACCTAACAGCCACCGGTGTCGCTAATAACAAGGGTTTCTGAATTCTACATGAGCACACATTTTAAAGGAATATATTAAAATATAATGAATTATAGTATAGTATTAGGCCTCTACTGATAATTACTAAAGAATAATGAGTATTAAAAAATAAATAAAAATAAAAATAAAGTCACAATATTGAATGTCCTACTGCAAAATGTAATTTTATATTTTTCTTTTTGATTTTGAGGTGAAAATTGCTCGGAAACACTTATATATTCATTTTAAGGTTATGACTGAATCTGTTGTGTTTTGTTCAGCCTGATAAACCTGAACTTAAACAACCTCGAGGTTTTTTGAGGCCCGAATCTTCTGTTTTTCACTGATTTTAAGCATTATAGGCAGAGACGTCACTGACATGACACGCGTCACACTCGCGTCACATCTGTCACCCCCATTAAATGCCCCCTGCTTGAAAGCTCTGTGACGAACTTTGGGCAGATTTCTGAACGGTCCTGCTGGTTTTTATTTGTCTCTTATTTGTCTGCATTCACAGCTCAGTCTTTCATTCTCTTATATAAGGCTGTATGTGTGTGTGATCTGTGAGAGACTGGAGATTAGGACTGAGATTATGCACCGCTGGATTAATCTGACCCCGATGCTGCAGTGACCATGTGATCATGAGAGAATAAATGACGTACTATCATATTAATACAAACTCTTCCCTGACCCTGATTTGAATGGCCAAATGTTGTTTTTAATGCACAATAACCATATTTATTTAATATATCATGATGTTTATATATATATATTTATATATATATATATATATATATATATATATATACAGTGGGTACGGAAAGTATTCAGACCCTCTTACATTTTTCACTCTTTGTTATATTGCAGCCATTTGCTAATATCATTTAAGTTCACTTTTTTCTCATTAATGTACACACAGCACCCCATATTGACAGAAAAACACAGAATTGTTGATATTTTTGCAGATATATTAAAAAAGAAAAACTGAAATATCACATGGTCCTAAGTATTCAGACCCTTTGCTGTGACACTCATATATTTAACTCAGGTGCTGTCCATTTCTTCTGATCATCCTTGAGATGGTTCTACACCTTCATTTGAGTCCAGCTGTGTTTGATTATACTGATTGGACTTGATTAGGAAAGCCACACACCTGTCTATATAAGACCTTACAGCTCACAGTGCATGTCAGAGCAAATGAGAATCATGAGGTCAAAGGAACTGCCTGAAGAGCACAGAGACAGAACTGTGGCAAGGCACAGATCTGGCCAAGGTTACAAAAACATTTCTGCTGCACTTAAGGTTCCTAAGAGCACAGTGGCCTCCATAATCCTTAAATGGAAGAAGCTTGGGATGACCAGAACCCTTCCTAGAGCTGGCCGTCCGGCCAAACTGAGCTATTGGGGGAGAAGAGCCTTGGTGAGAGAGGTAAAGAAGAACCAAAAGATCACTGTGGCTGAGCTCCAGAGATGCAGTCGGGAGATGGGAGAAAGTTGTAGAAAGTCAACCATCACTGCAGCCCTCCACCAGTAAAGGCCCGACGGAAGCCTCTCCTTAGTGCAAGACACATGAAAGCCCGCATGGAGTTTGCCAAGATGGTGAGAAATTGAGAAATAAGATTCTCTGGTCTGATGAGACCAAGATAGAACTTTTTGGCCTTAATTCTAAGTGGTATGTGTGGAGAAAACCAGGCACTGCTCATCACCTGTCCAATACAGTCCCAACAGTGAAGCATGGTGGTGGCAGCATCATGCTGTGGGGTGTTTTTCAGCTGCAGGGACAGGACGAATGGTTGCAATCGAGGGAAAGATGAATGCGGCCAAGTACAGGGATATCCTGAATGAAAACCTTCTCCAGAGTGCTCAGGACCTCAGACTGGGCTGAAGGTTTACCTTCCAACAAAACAATGACCCTAAGCACACAGCTAAAATAACGAAGGAGTGGCTTTATAACAACTCTGTGACTGTTATTGAATGGCCCAGCCAGAGCCCTGACTTAAACCCAATTGAGCATCTCTGGAGAGACCTAAAAATGGCTGTCCACCAACGTTTACCATCCAACCTGACAGAACTGGAGAGGATCTACAAGGAGGAATGGCAGAGGATCCCCAAATCCAGATGTGAAAAACTTGTTGCATCTTTCCCAAAAAGACTCATGGCCGTATTAGATCAAAAGGGTGCTTCTACTAAATACTGAGCAAAGGGTCTGAATACTTAGGACCATGTGATATTTCAGTTTTTCTTTTTTAATAAATCTGCAAAAATGTCAACAATTCTGTGTTTTTCTGTCAATATGGGGTGCTGTGTGTACATTAATGAAGAAAAAAAATGAACTTAAATGATTTTAGCAAATGGCTGCAATATAACAAAGAGTGAAAAATTTAAGGGGGTCTGATTACTTTCCGTACCCACTGTATATATATATTATATATATATAATAATTACTATTTTCTGATTCATTTATGATCACCAGTGTTGTTACTGTTAACTAAAACTATTGAAATAAAGCTGAAATAAAAAAGCTAATAGAATACTAAAAATAATATATAAATAATAATAATAACTATAAAATGAGTTGGTTTGGCATCTTGGTTTCAATTAAAAACTGACTAAAAGGGATTTTTTGAGTTCTGAAAATTACAGTATGTTTTTATAGCCTCGTATATATCAAAATATCAGTAAACAAATTATTCCTCAATTCATGACCCATAAGTCTCCAGAGATTTTAATATTTAAATAAAATGTAAAAAATTGTATTGGAAACTCTCAAATTTCTGTGCTAAGAAAGTTTGATCAGTTGTAAAAATGCTAATGTAAGATCATAGACAGGAGAGACCTGTGGTGGCGCCCTCTTGTGGATTCTAATGGATTCAGAAGTAAACTCCAGAAAAAGATGCAGATAAAGTTACTGTATAAAGACTTTTACAGCCAGAGTCCTTGTCCTAGTGGTCACATGACCATCTCTTTCTCTGCATTGAGTTTGGCATTAGTGTATGGCATACATATCGTACAGTAAGAACTGACCTCCTGGAAACTTTGTGTCTCTGACACTCTGTCTTGTGTTTCTGCTGACACAGATCCATATGTGCCAAACACCACATCTGTGTGTGTGTGTGTGTGTGTGTGTGTGTGTGTGTGTGTGTGTGTGTGTGTGTGTGTGTGTGTGTGTGTGTGTGTGTGTGTGTGTGTGTGTGTGTGTGTGTGTGTGATCAGGACAGCAGTAAACTCACCCCTGTCATTTATAGCATTGATAAATCAAAGACAGATTTGCTTCCATGGTAACAGTCTCGTCCGGTTAGACACATTGACAGATGCCACACACTGACAAATGAAAACGTCTCACACACACACACACAGAGGGTTTAAAATTCTCCTGCTAGTCTCCTTATAGACTCACATGCAACATCTGACAAGGCAACATTTCTTATTTTTCTTTAGATAAGTTTATCTACACTCTAAAAAATACTGGGTTAAATCAACCCAATTTGGGTTGTTTTCAACCCAAGGGCTGGGTAAATATAGGACAGAACACATGTTGGGTTAATTTTACCCAGCAAATTGGGTTGTTCATTTAACCCAGCATAATGGGTTGATTCATTTTTAATATAATACCAGCTTCTTCTTTTTTTTTTTTTTTTTTTACTTCATACATGAATAAATGTTTATGGATTAACTTAAATCCTCTAAACCTTTTTTAAATACTCCACACAACCACTGGTTTCCATGATAATCATATTTTATAGTATAGCATATTTTACATAATTTTAATACATATTGCCTACATTTAAGCTTGTTTAACAAATATTATAAATAAAAATTTATCATTTAGAAATAATTCAAGTGTAATCGACCAGTCAACATATTTACCATCCTAAGTTTCTGGATCTTTTTTAATAAAATCATAAAATTTTATGCAAGGCATCAGACGACACTCGTTTAGGTCACATCGCGCCCCTGTATGTTGCTTTGCATAAAATTATACAGAACAATAACAAATTTTTAGATCAAATAAAATGTACACAAGCCTTTATTTTACTGAAGACATGATAGAGCTGCACTGCTCTCTCCTGAAGAGGGTGCAAAAAAAAAACCACGATAAATAACTCAGCCTGGGTTATTATGTCTGACCCAGGAGCTGGATAACACAAAATCTACCCAAACAATGGAAAAAATAACACCAAAACGTGTGTGTGTGTGTGTGTGTGTGTGTGTGTAACTGGGATATTCAGTATGAATGAGCCCTCAGGCCCTCAGAAGTGTGTGTTTCTCAAGGTCAAGATAATGTATTTAACGAGGCATCACCATCTTAATTACCTGCCATTAATGAACTCTTTTCACAGATTCACTCTCATTCTCTGTCTTTTTGTCTTTATCTCCCTACATCCCCTACTACATAGTGTGCGAAACTGAAATGAGTGCATTCCAAATCATAAGTGTACCTGGATGGTGTGGTGTTTTTTTCCTTTATTCTGTGAAGGATTTCCTCTCTTTTTCTTTTTTTAGTGGACACTACTTTTTTATTTAAATAATGAGTCAATACATCATCAGTCCTTCTCCCAAAATGTGTTTTTGTCTTTCCCTGATTTACTGTGTTAAGCCTATTATAAGTGTTTATATTTTAGACCTGTCAGGACGGTTTTCTCAGGAAATTGCATACATATGTGTCTGGTGTGGGAGTGGCATAGGTTAGTTGTCACAACGAGTGAGAAAGGTTGACATGGAGCAGCTAAATCTCTAACCTCTGGGGATCACCCATTAAAAAAATCAAAGGAGAATCTGCTGGCAAAAGCAGAGCTCGTAATAAAACAAGAATCAACATTGGATTGGCTTTTCAGAGATGGCGAGAACTGAGGGATTTGAAATTGTGAAAGCGAGAGAGATGGCGTTTTTATTACTCAGCAGATGAGTGCGGTATTTTATTGCACGGATAAATTGCCATGTGCTTTACGATGAGTTAACTGTAAAGCATTATCTGTTGTGAAGGGTCATATTCATCCACAGATGTGCAAAGCTGAAGCACAACCAAAAAAAACATTCTTCTGGAAAATGCATGCAGTGTTGTTTTTAAACAGCTAGAGGGCCAAAAGTTACATAGTGTACCTTTAAAGCTGAATTGTGTGTAATTTATTAGTGAACGATTAATTCATTGTACAAACCACAGACCATGCAATTCTGGCTTTATTACATGCTATTGTGAGTTTATAGCTTGCTATTCTGAGAAAAAAAAAATCAGAATTGCTTGATAAAAATGCAGTTGCGAGAAAAAAAAGTCAAAATTATGACTCATAAAGTCACAATTGCAACTTATAAAGTCAGAATTGCTTGATAAAAATGGTTGCGAGAGAAAAGAAGTCAAAATTATGACTTATAAAGTCACAATCGTAACTTATAAAGTCAGAATTGCTTGATAAAAATGGTTATGAGAAAAAAAGTCAAAATGATGTCTTATAAAGTCACAATTGCAACTTATAAAGTCAGAATTGCTTGATAAAAATGCGGTTGCGAGAAAAAAAGTCAAAATTATGACTTATAAAGTCCCAATTGCAACTTATAAAGTCACAATTGCTTGATAAAAATGGTTGCGAGAGAAAAAAAGTCAGAATTATGACTTATAAAGTCACAATTGCAACTTATAAAGTCAGAATTGCTTGATAAAAATGGTTATGAGAAAAAAAGTCAAAATTATGACTTATAAAGTCACAATTGCAACTTATAAAGTCAGAATTGCTTGATAAAAATGCGGTTGCGAGAAAAAAAGTCAAAATTATGACTTATAAAGTCACAATTGCAACTTATAAAGTCAGAATTGCTTGATAAAAATGGTTGCGAGAGAAAAAAAGTGAAAATTATGACTTATAAAGTCACAATCGCAACTTATAAAGTCAGAATTGCTTGATAAAAATGGTTATGAGAAAAAAAGTCAAAATTATGACTTATAAAGTCACAATCGCAACTTATAAAGTCAGAATTGCTTGATAAAAATGCAGTTGTGAGAAAAAAGTCAAAATTGCAACATATAAAGTCAGAATTGCATGAGAAAAACTTGCAACTATGAGTTGTAAAATCACAAATTGCCCATTATTTATGTGCCTCTAGCATCACCAAATGAAACTGCAAAAATGTCTGTTCCCTTTCGTGGGAACTATCGACGCTACGTCAATGACGTGATGGGAACCCTCTGCATTTTGTGTTCGTGAAGCACCTCTGTATCCAACCAATGAGAAGATGTGACGTCAGAGGCGGGTGACGTCACGGACCAGGAAACTATAAAGCATACCCAGAAACAGAGAACGCCAGCTTCTGTTGTCTTCAGCAAGTGCTATCTGTATCTTGTCTGTCTTATTTACTGTTGTTTGTCCCTGCACATTGCATACACTCATCTCTTCGTCTGAGGACAAGAGTTTCACAGTCACAAAATAAGACAAATATATATATATATAAATGGCGGAAAAGCAGCAAAACTTTACTAAGTGTGTTCCTCCCTGTCCGCGCTTCATTACGGACGGGGATACACACGATATGTGTGTAAAATGCCTGGGAGTTGAGCACGCACAGGCAGCTCTCGAGGGAGCTGTCTGTGTGCACTGCGAGCGGCTCACTCTCAGAGTGCTGCGTTCACGCCGGGCGCTCTTTGAGGAGGGCGCCGCGGCGAGTGTTCCCCGCGGGTCCGGTCCCGCTGCTGCTGAGGCACAGCGAAGGCTGCACTCGTGGGGTTCACAAATGGATTTAGCAGAGGGGGGAGAGACGGGTCCTGCCCTATCGCTCCCCTTACCTGCTGAACCCAGTGTCTCTCCTCTGGTGGCGGAAGCACGCGCTGCGGTTTCTTCCCCCCGGAGAGAGACACCGGCACTCAACATGTCTTCCTCCGAGGAGGTTGATGTGGAGGGTGCCGAAGAAGGAGATGAGGGACCGCCATCCTCATCTCCAGCGCACGAGGAGCTTTTGGAGGTAGTGACCAGGGCAGTTGAAAAGTTAAACATAGACTGGCCCGTAGAAAAAAGGGAAAATCAACCTAAAAGCAAGCTTGATGAAAGATTTCTTCCAACGCGGTCACTACCCCAGCGCCGGGGTCTGCCGTTCTTTCCCGACCTCCACACCGAGGTGTCGAGGTCGTGGAAGAGACCAGTTCAATACCGTGTTTACAGCCCCCAAACATCATTATACAGTAACATCATGGGGCTGAAACACCACGGCTATGGGGCGATGCCTCGGGTGGAAGAGACGCTCGCGAGCTATCTCTCTCCCGAGTCTGCATCGTCCCTTAAGACCCCGACGTTGCCCACTAAGCCATTAAAAACAACCTCCAGCTTAGTGGGCAAGGCTTATTCGGCGGCAGGTCAAGCGGCGGCATGCCTGCATACTATGTCTATCTTGCAGGCATACCAAGCCGACCTGCTGGGGGAAATAGATGAGAGTGGGGAAGCATCATTTGAAGCAATTCAGGAACTTAGAAAGGCAACAGATCTAGCTCTCCGGGCCACCAAGGAGACGGCCAAATCAATCGGCCGCTCTATGGCAGCCCTGGTGGCCACGGAGAGGCATCTATGGCTTAATTTATCCGACATCAAAGAAAAGGATAAAAACGTCCTGATGGACGCGCCGCTGTCTCCTGCTGGCCTGTTCGGCGACGCAGTGACATCTGTCGTCGACAGGTTTCAGGAGACACGCAAACAGTCAGCGGCGTTCCAAAAGCTTCTCCCCCGTCGCTCTCATCCCCCCGAGACTGCTGGGCGGGAGCAGTCTCGGCCGATAGCCAGCTCCTCGGCGCACAGGGCGCAGCAGAAAGCCAGTGTGGCCACCCGGGCTCCCCCGCAGAAAGCTTGGGGACCGGGGCGGTCAGCACAGGCGAAGCCTTCCGGGGGTAGGACGGATCTGAGGACCGTCATTATCTCCCGGAAGGCTTCCAAGAAAAGGTCCTGACGCCAATCATTTGGGACCTTTGAGGGCAGTCCCCTCCGGGGTAATTCAATTATCATCTCGGGCGCCCATTCTACCCCGGTGCCCTCAGGGGGCCGTCCTGCCAACCCTGCCACCCAGCGTGCGTCAGGGCGCAGCGGTCTCCACCGATCCTCCGAGGGGGATCGGTCAGCGCTCGATTCGTTTGTCTGCCGGTGCGCCGCGCCAGATGAACGAGCCAAGTGCTCAAAAAACACCAGAGACCAGTCTCGAGAGACTGGTTCCCTTAGTAGAATATATGGAAGAATGGAAACGTCTCCCGAACATTTCGAAATGGGTGCTGCTCATGATACAACAGGGTTACAGAATTCAGTTCGGTTCTCGACCGCCCAAGTTCAATGGGGTTCTCCACACAGTGGTAGCCCCAGAGCAGTCTCTGGTGATGGAACAAGAAGTTACGACGCTTTTGCAAAAAGGAGCTATAGAGAGGGTTCCTCCTCCCAGCAAAATGTCAGGCTTTTACAGCCGCTACTTCATTGTTCCAAAGAAGGATGGAGGGTTGCGTCCGATCATAGATTTACGTGTGTTAAATCGATCTGTAAAAAAGTTGAAGTTCAAAATGCTCACACTCAAACAGATTATCCCACAGATCAGGTCCGAGGACTGGTTTGTGGCAATAGATCTGAAAGACGCCTATTTCCATGTATCCATCCATCCTTCTCACAGGAAGTTCCTCAGGTTCGCTTTCAGGGGCGAAGCTTACCAATACAGGGTCCTTCCTTTCGGCCTATCTCTATCACCCCGCACGTTCACGAAGTGCGTGGATGCAGCGCTGGCTCCGCTGAGACTCCAGGGCATCCGCGTACTGAACTATATCGACGATTGGTTGATACTAGCTCAAACAGAGCGACTAGCAGTTCAACATCGAGATGTTGTTCTGTCACACATAAAGAAGCTTGGGTTGAGACTCAATGCTAAAAAGAGTGTGCTGGTCCCGAGTCAGGTTGCGAATTATCTAGGTGTAATCTGGGATTCCACCACGATGCAGGCGCAATTGACTCCTGCTCGTGTGAATGCCATTCTCGGGGCCGTGAATGGGGTGAAGTTAGGCCAGTCACTCACTGTAAAACAGTTTCAGAGACTGCTGGGTCTGATGGCAGCTGCATCCAACGTTATTACTATTGGCCTTCTGCACATGAGACCCTTACAGTGGTGGCTCAGGACCAAGGGGTTTTCCCCGAGGGGAAATCCTTTTCGCATGATCAAAGTCACGCGGCGATGCCTTCGTGCTCTGGTCATGTGGAAAAAGCCTTGGTTCCTGTCCCAAGGACCTGTGATGGGAACTCCTCGTCGTCGCGTAATGCTAACGACAGATGCTTCCCTCACGGGCTGGGGGGCGATCATGAGTGGTCGCTCAGCTCAGGGTCTCTGGGAGGACCACCAGCTCTCCTGGCACATAAATCGGCTGGAGATGATGGCGGTGTTTCTAGCTCTAAAACACTTCCTCCCAGACCTGAGGGGAAACCATGTGTTGGTCCGCACGGACAACACTACGGTGGTCTCATATATCAACCACCAGGGGGCTTGCGGTCTCGCCTGCTATGCAATTTGGTCAGCCGCATCCTCCTGTGGGCCCAGGGAAAACTCCTTTCACTGAAAGCGGCATATATTCCCGGGCGGTTGAATGTGGGAGCAGACGCCCTGTCGAGGCAGGGCGCGAGGCCGGGGAATGGAAACTCCACACCGAGGTGGTGGAGTTGATATGGAAAGTCTACGGACGAGCTCAAGTCGATCTATTTGCCACAGAGGAGTCAACTCAGTGCCCTCTGTGGTACTCTCTGGAGCACCCAGCACCCCTAGGGCTGGATGCTATGCTACAGACGTGGCCGAGGCTACGTCTGTACGCATTCCCCCAGTCTCGTTGCTCCCGGGAGTTCTGGACAAGGTTCGCCAGGAAAGGGCCGACATAATACTGGTGGCTCCTTACTGGCCGACAAGAATATGGTTTGCGGACCTAATATCTCTCCTTCACGGCTCTCCAATGGAGCTTCCTCTCAGACAGGACCTCCTGTCTCAAGCAGGCGGCACGATTCTCCATCCCCGCCCAGAAATGTGGAAGCTATGGGCCTGGCCTCTGAGGGGGCAAGGCTCATAGAATCTGGTCTCCCAACCGAGGTTGTGGAGACCATCCTTCAATCCAGAGCTCCCTCCACGAGGAAGCTGTATATGTACAAGTGGAAACTGTTCGCCACATGGTGTGGCCAGCGTAATATGGACCCCGTCCACTCTCCTATTAGCTGTGTGCTACAATTCCTTCAGGAAAAATTTTCAGAAGGCTTAACCCCTTCAACATTGAAGGTATATATTGCAGCCATCTCGGCTTATCATAACCCTGTAGGGGGCTCCTCGGTGGGTCGAGACCCCTAGTCATACGCTTCCTCCGTGGTGCACTGAGGTTGAGGCCTGCGGTGCGCACAAAAACTCCGACCTGGGACTTATCTATTGTGCTCCAAGGGTTAGCTGAGGCTCCCTTCGAACCAATAGAAGAAGTGTCAGATAAATTTCTAACACTAAAAACAGTCTTTCTGTTGGCAATTTCTTCCTTGAAAAGGATTGGTGATTTGCAAGCACTGTCAGTTGCTCCATCATGCTTAGAATTTACGCCTGGTATGATCAAGGCTTTCTTACATACTAGACCGGGCTACGTGCCAAAGGTCCCCACTAGAGTCCCAGGTCCCATTGTACTGGAGGCTTTCTGTCCTCCACCATTTGAAAATCAGGATCAGGAAAAACGTAATCTGCTTTGCCCTGTGAGGGCGCTGGATGCCTACACCCACAGAGCTGCCCTGTGGAGAAAAACAGATCAATTATTTGTATGTTACGGGTCCCCTAGAAGAGGGGGCCCAGCATCCAAGCAGAGGATGAGCAAGTGGGTGGTCGAGGCCATCTCACTTGCATATAAAGCAGTGGGACAGCCATGTCCCTTAGCCGTTAGAGCTCATTCTACAAGAGGTATGGCCGCTTCTAAAGCTCTTCTGTCAGGAGTGTCTCTGGACGACATATGTGGTGCAGCTGGATGGTCATCCCAGCACACTTTCATCAGATTTTATAATCTTAATATAAGTTCTACTCCAGGTTCCTTGGTCTTGCAAGATAGCAGCCAGGCACTTGAAGATACGGCGTAGTTGGGACAGCGTTCCCATCACGTCATTGACGTAGCGTCGATAGTTCCCACGAAAGGGAACGTCTCGGGTTACGAGTGTAACCCCTGTTCCCTGAGTAAGGGAACGAGACGCTACGTCGCGTTGCCGTACCTCCTTCATACCTGGAGCGCTTTGCTTCAGACATATTCCAGAAGCTGGCGTTCTCTGTTTCTGGGTATGCTTTATAGTTTCCTGGTCCGTGACGTCACCCGCCTCTGACGTCACATCTTCTCATTGGTTGGATACAGAGGTGCTTCACGAACACAAAATGCAGAGGGTTCCCATCACGTCATTGACGTAGCGTCTCGTTCCCTTACTCAGGGAACAGGGGTTACACTCGTAACCCGAGACGTTTTCAAACAGGTTTCCCAACATAGAACACTTCCCCATCTGCCATTGGTCAGATAGTCCCGCCCCCAAAGACACCATTGGTTGTTTAAATGTTGCTGTTGTTTTGTGACTAACAGTACAATTCTTAAATCATGGTAATGTCATTAAGCAGGACAAGTTAGAAAATACACAAAAATTCAGCTTTGCATCGCAGGAATAAATTGCATTTTTAAATATATTCAAGTAGAAAACTTTTAAATTGTAATACTATTTCACAGTTTTACTGTAGTTTCCATCAAATAAATGCAGCCTTGGTGAACATAAGAGACATTCACAAACATTAAATAATCTTTCCGACCCCCAATTTTTTAGTGTACATGATACTAGATCACCTGTTCAAGATGTTTAAAATCACAATGTCATATCGGTAAGTGTGTGTGTCTGAGGGGTTTATAGTGATTGATTAGTCCACGTTAAACACGTGCCATTCTAATTAGCTGATTGATTTTATCGAGCACTAAACGTCGATCAGCTATTGACAAGACGTTTCAGCTGCTGCTTTACACACACACACACACACACACACACACACCATTCATTAAAGCAACTGCAGATGAAAGAGAGATGCATAGATGAGTGTTATCTGTAAGACCGACAGAGGTTTCTCTTTGAGAATGTGCTAAAAGCTGCTGTAAGGTCAGAGGCTCTTTATTGACCCTGAGGACACATCTTAAGCTGTCCTTTCTGCTCTCTGTGTGTGTACTCAGTCTAAATGAATTATTCTTTATGAAGTCATAAATCCATTTCACATAGTATTGATCAGAAGTCATTGGTTAAGGTGTCCCATGTTACGACCCTCTCTTTAAGGTTACTCCTGCTGTTCTTTCTTCAAAATGAGATGTTTAACAGGATGCTCTTTATAAGTATTATTTTCTTTTTTAATAAAAACCTGCCCCTGGACCTGTCAGATTCACACCTTGTACTGAGTATTGTATGTGCCGTATAATTGCATTGTGCTATGAAAGTCTTTAGGGTTTGTGGTAGTAACTGAATAGCTGAAGTCAAATGACGGAGGTCGCACAGGCTGAATCTGTGTGAGTGAAAGAGAGAGAATTGAGTGGGTGTGTGTCAGTGTGTGGAGGGGAATCAAAGCAGGGCTTCAAAGCTGATCAGGGGTCTCATGGGTAATCTGCCATCCTGCACTGCACTAGTTCAAAGCGCCGCACTGTGAATGCCAGTTAAGAGTGAGAGAGCGATGGAAAATTAAAGAGAAATGGAGGGAGTGGGTTGTGTGTCTGTGACTGTTAGTGTGCCTGTTTGTCGAAGCATGTCTTGTTTATGTGTGTGTTGGCAATAAATGCTCAGGGAACATTCTGAGATGCGACTGCCTTTGAAACAAACTTGTACGCTTCAGCAGAGATGGTGATAGAGGGAAGATGTGTTGGAAATTCATCTAAACTCATAACACACCACATAACTTCATAAAACAGACAGTTACAGCTCTAAAAAGATTGAATTAACCACATTAGAATTTAAAGGTGCCCTAGAACCGGTTTTTACAAGATGTAATATAAGTCTAAGGTGTCCCCTGAATGTGTCTGTGAAGTTTCAGCTCAAAATACCCCATAGATTTTTTTTTTTTAATTAATTTTTTTAACTGCCTATTTTGGGGCATCATTAACTATGCACCGATTCAGGCTGCGGCCCCTTTAAATCGCACGCTCCCCACCCCTGAGCTCTCGACTATAATACAGTGCATTTACAAAGTTCACACAGCTAATATAACCCTCAAATGGATCTTTACAAGATGTTCATTATGCTTGCTGCATGCATGCGTCGGATCATGTGAGTACAGTATTTATTTGGATATTTACATTTGATTCTGAATGAGTTTGATAGTGCTCCGTGGCTAACGGCTAATGCTACACTGTTAGAGAGATTTATAAAGAATGAAGTTGTGTTTATGAATTATACAGACTGCAAGTGTTTAATAATGAAAATAGCAACGGCTCTTGGCTCCGTAAATACAGTAATAACCGATGGTAACTTTAACCACACTTAACAGTACATTAGCAACATGCTAACGAAACATTTAGAAAGACAATTCAGAAATATTGTTTATTGTTTATTGCTCCATCTGCCATTTTTCGCTATTGTTCTTGCTTGCTTACCTAGTCTGATGATTCAGCTGTGCACAGATCCAGACGTTAATACTGGCTGCCCTTGTGTAATGCCTTGAACATGAGCTGGCATATGCAAATATTGGGGTCATACATATTAATGATCCTGACTGTTACGTAACAGTTGTAGTTATGTTGAGATTCGCCTGTTTTTTGGAGGTCTTTTAAACAAATGAGATTTATATAAGAAGGAGGAAACAATGGAGTTTGAGACTCACTGTATGTCATTTCCATGTACAAAACCGTTGTTATTCAACTATGCCAAGGTAAATTAAATTTTTGATTGGTGCACCAAAAATATTCTCGTCGCTTTATAATATTAATATTGAAACCACTATAACATGAACTTATTTAAATATGCTTTAATACATTAATGGATCTTGAGAGAATAAATGTCATTGCTAGCTATGAAGGCCTCATGGAGCCATCAGATTTCAACAAAAATATCTTAATTTGTGTTCCGAAGATTAACGAAGGTCTTACGGGTGTGAAATGGCATGAGGGTGAGTAATAAATTACATTTTTTTCATTTTTGAGTGAACTAACCCTTTAAAGGGAACCCCTGGTATTAAGACAAGTGGCTTAATATAACGTAAATAATGTCTCTTACTGAAATATGTAGTAGAAAACCCACGAAAGATTTATGTTATTTAAAAAAATCCATGACATATAGAGGGTATGCATTGTCGTCACTTTCCTGCCGGAAAGCGCTCCCTCAGCTGGACTGAGTGGCAAAAGAACCTGCTGCATGACTGGATTTAACAGGGGAAACTGCAAAAACGCGAGTAAAACAAACTATTACTCTAAAGGTTGGGCTTTAAAGTGTTCCTTATGACATGTCAAAGAAACCTAATCCATGGATATTGACATGCAGCCAGGAATCATGTTTCCTGACATTTATATGTGCCTGATTCCGAAGCCGGGGAAATACATAAAGCAAATCTGCCTGTGAATGGAGTGATCATTTATATCAATGTTATATATATATCATCATATTGTCCAGTACTAAAACTTGTATAGTTTTTGTCAGTTTATTTAAAAGCACCCAATATGCACAATATAAGATGGTTAATATTTAACTGATGAGTTGTCAACACAATATATAACAATACAACATATAGGGTATAATTTTACCCCAAAATACATCATTTCGACACAAAATGATAACTGCAAAATATGTTTCTCTGCCTGGAGTCAAGCTGTTTCTGTGAATTGCAGCGACCTATTTGCTTATTTTTCTGCAGCTTTCTCAGATTTCTTGTCAAATCTATCTGTACAGTCAATCGCAAAGCTTTTTCCTATTTTGGATGTGTTTTGTGTGTTTTTTGCGGCATCCACACTGAAAATCAGTGCTGCCACTCAGTGGGCGTAATCGCAGTCATAACAGTCGACGGTGACGTCACGTGCATACCCTCTATTTGGACAATGGGGGGCGCCATTTTGTTTAGGTGCACAGTGCGTTCGATGTCGATGACGTCAAATGGTTGCACTCGGTGAGTTGTCACTATTTTTACCGCAACACAACTCAGAATATAACTTACAGTGTCAGTAGCTCACTGAGTGCAACCATTTGACGTCATCGACACAGAACGCACTGTTCTCCTAAACAAAATAGCGCCCCCCATTGTCCAAATATGTCATGGATTTTTTTTTATAATGTGAATCTTTCATGGGTTTTCTACAACATATTTCAGTAAGAGACATCATTTACGTTATATTAAGCCATACAAGTCTTAATACTAAGGGTTCCCTTTAAGATCTGTTACTTGTTTGGGAATATTTTTTATTGTGATAATTATTAATAAATTGAACTATTGTTAGTTGTTGCAGCCATTTGATAAAATCAGTAATCCACAAATGGTCATGTATTACAGTGATTTTGCATGGTTGAATGATTTTATAGGCATTTGGTGGCTCCATGTTGTACCTCACAATACTTCTTAATGTTGAAATCACTTTGAGTGACTTCTTAGATTGTTTAGATGTTGTATTTTAGTTGGAAATGATTACAGACGTACTGAATGTGTGTATTTTCACTTTGAGCCAAATGCATAGAAATGCAAACGTGGATCTTTTTTACATTAAATATTATTTGCTTTATTTATGAATTGTTTTTTGTCCTTGCATGTCCCCAAAGGAAAGTTTTGTCAGTTTTGTTCCCTAATTATAGCTAACTAAACCCACATACACTTTGTAGGTCATTCAGTATGAACTCACATGAGACCTCACTATATCTGCTGGATTTACATAAACATACATTAATACAGAAAATGCACAAGTCAACACTGCATGGAAGTTCAGATGGAAGGATACTGTGTTCGTTCAGTTAATGAAGAACAATATTAATGATCAAAAAGGCGCATTTATACATTGGCATTATCGAGTGACGCCCACTGAGATTTAATATCAACGCACGAACACCTCCTCTCGCTCTGTCATTGTTTCACTCCTTTCTCTCTCATCTTTTGAACAGATTTTTAATCTAACACCCCCGCCAACCCCAAACACCCTCCACACACACTTCTCTTGAGTCTCTTGGGTCCTGGATCTTCCGTTCTCTGTTTAGCGTTTTGTTAAAGTTTTGTCATGAAGTACAAAAATATTCAGTCTTTTATCCTCAGCAGAACAGCTGCAGAATTCAGATGAGCGTCAGTATCGATGAAACACTTGTTCTATCACTCTTTTGTTTTGCATAATTCAGTTCATCTTTAGAATCAACTGCACAGTCCTGTCAGATAACAGCTAGTGATGCACCTAAAAGTTTTTATAATGATGCATTGAAAATACTTTCATAATGCATTATATGCAGGGTAAAGCAGGGCGCTATGGTGTATATATATATATATATATATATATATATATATATATATATATATATATATATATATATATATATATATATATATATTAATGCATTTACATGCTTTATTTTGTGTCACAAAGCCATTCAAATAATAAATTATAATGTGCATACTTGTTTATTACATTCTAAACTGTAACTTAATGGGATAGTTCACTCACCCTCATGTCATTCCAAACCATTTATTTCTTCTTCTGATTACTGATTTCTTCTTCTACATAATGAGTGAATGAGTGAGTAAATGATTTCACTTTAACATTGTATTTTGTATTTCACACATCTTTATTTTTTTCCAAAAAGTAGTCTGAGATCGAACAATAATTAGCAAAGCGTACTGAAGACCCATGGACTGATATAAATACAAGTACACTTGTTACCGCATGGCTTTTACCTTTTTTGAGTCAAGTAATCACACTCTATTGACTATAGAAGCTTGTTTCTGCCATGAAATAAAAAATAAAAAAGATAATTGAGACTTTTTATCTCACAATTCTGACTTTTTTTCTCAGAACTGCAAGATATAAAGTTATAAAGTCAGAATTGTTAGATATAAACTAACAATTCTGAGAAAAAGTCAATTCTGACTTTACAACATCAAGCAATTCTGACTTTATATCACACAATTTTATAACATTTTTCATAATTGCATGATATTAACTCGCAACTCGCAATTACGAGAAGTCAGAATTGTGAGATAAAAAGTCGCAATTACCTTTTTTTATTTAGTGGCGGAAACAAGCTTCCATAGTTGACTGTCTGTTGAGCTGTCAGTCATGTGACATCATCTTTAATTGGCACAAACAGGTGATTTTTGATTCTGATTATGACTCTGTCACCATGGTGACACAAGAACCTGTTTGTGCGAATTAAAGATGTCATATGACTGACAGCTCGACATATGGGTGTGTTCTAGTGTCTCCATAGTGACAGAGTCAGAATCAGATCGGATTCTGATACTGATTCCGACTCTGTCGCCATGGCGACACTAGAACCCACCTGTGTGTGGTGCCAATTAAAGATGATGTCACATGAGTGGCAGCTCAACAAACAGGTGGGTTCTAGTGTCGCCATAGTGACAAAGTGTGAATGAAGAAGTCGTGTTAGTAATGGGAACATGACAGAAGTGTGAATGCACCTGAACATACAGACTCAGTTCATCAAATTCAAGTTCACTGGAGGATCAAACTGACCCTGAGAGGGTACATGTGCAACAGGACAGGGCTTTCTCAGGGCCTCCATCATAAAAAGGACATCCTAAACATTTTATTTTCTAGCACGGTGCACATTTGAATCTGTTTCTTTGGCCCATCATTTAAAAAAAAAATACAATAAAATAAATGTATTATAACTTAGACACAGATTTGAACATCTGTACTTCATCAGACAGTTTTCAGAGATAGAGTAATAATTCATAAAGGCATATCATGATGAGAGAGGAAGAGATCTGTGACTGTCCCAGAAGGAGATCTCTTTAGGTTTTTTATTTATCCAGTTTAATATTTTGTTAAGGGATAGAAAGACAGATGTGTGCCTGAAGCTCGTATTTTTAATTTTGTTAATTCGTTTATTTAGCATTTAATGTGTTTGTGTGTTGTGGATTTGATTCTTCTACATCTACACCTCTCTTTCCACGTGTCATTCGCAGAGAAATGCTTGTATAACCAAATGCTGTATCTATATCATGTATTTGTGTTTTGTTTTTTAAAGAAGAATCTGGTGTGAAATATTCATATCGATCATATGCAGACTTTAGATCTTGGCAAATCTGAGACATTGTTGAGATCACTTGTAGGGTTGCCAACTGTCCTGTACTAGCGTCCCGTAGCCTATATTGGGCCTAATTGATTTGTCCCATACATGACCTCCCTTGTCCAGTTTATTGACTGCTACACTGATCTAACGGCCACTTACTTACCGAATGATGATATTTTTAAACACTGCTAACAGGCTGATATCTAGCTATCTAGCAAAAGGACAATCAAAAATGTTATATTTAGTACAAGTTTTTAAAATATTACAACATTTTCCATGTTTTATAGCGGTTGCACCGAATGACCTGATGTTTCAGGACATGCGTATGATCAAGTGAAAACATGAATTTTTCAAATAGTTAAAAGAGCATTAGTTACTTTGCTTCATGACCATGTGGTCCTTTGCAGGGTTCTGAATGATGTCACATCCTGTCACACGATATTGAGCGCATGACTTGATCCAGAATGGTCTCTTTATATTAGTTACTCCGAATGACATCAATGAAATTCATTTTTCCGGACATTCTTACTCATAACAAAGCAACGACTTCTACACATAATTTTAATACCGTTTTGCATTATGTTGATTTATGATGATAGGAAATCATGCCAGAATAAAAAATATATATACATTTATTACATTTTAAGATATTTTAATCACAAATGAAATGGCTGTATTGGCCTTTGGACGGTTAAACCGAATGACCTTTTGACACTTCAAAATCTTTAAAATACCTTTATATGTAGCAAAATATAATTAAAACCTTTTGGATTCAATAAAAGAGATCTAGTTGTACTACCTTACATAGTTTAGATGTCATATCTTTGTTTATTATTATTATTAAGGCCTTTGGACAAAAAAAGACCTGTCACGTCATTGACCCATTTATGTCGGAGAACCTTTACATCTTTCATACACATACTTAAACTGCAGATACTGCAATGACATACACTGCGTGGTCCAGTACAAATATTTTGAGTGTGTGCCTGATTCTGTCCCTTATTTTCCTTTGCTGAAGTTGGCAACCCGAGACACACGTGAGGTTATTGGGATCTTTTTTAGGGACGTCTGAGAATTACGTCTGTAATCTTGTTGCTGTTGAGGAGTAACAATCGAGAGCGAGCAGAAAGAGCTGTTTGAATATCATGCTGTGATGGCGATGATGTCATCCGGTAATATGTTATTCATGGCTCTATGATTCATGTGTCCCTCAATAACATTTATTCAGTGCTGGAGACAGATGGCTTCGGCTCTGGATGTTGCCAGGAATGCTGTGCGAGTGTTTTTTGGAAATGTTTTGAGGGACGTGTCAGTAGAGCGGTGTTCAACGCTCACAGTCCAGACGCACGGCCATCTGCTAGTCCAGACACGCACGGATCTAGAACCGGCCGGATCGGCATTCTCGCTGATCTAGAACCAGCCCGGTTAAAAACCAGTGTTAATCTAATCCACACGTGATCAACTAGAACTCGTGAAGGCCTGGTGAAGGTTTCTACGTAAATGTAAAGTCATAATGAAACAGAGTTCGCAAACCTTTTTACTTTTGTAATGTGGCATAAACAGGATATTTCTATAGTTAAAAGATTTGTTCATCTGTGGTGTTTCTATGATTTTCACAGTTGCTGAAAAAAAACCATAAGGATTACAAGGAGTAATTTATAATTGATTAAATATTTTAAAGTTGCATAACTATAAATGGACTTTTCAATATTTTATAATTTCATGACCTTTCCAAATTTTCCACAAAGACTAAAAAGGAAAGTAATTTCTGAGGCTCAGCAAGTTGGTGAAACATTTTTGCCCCTTTTCACACAAGATGTAAGTCTCTGGAGTCCCCAGAATGTGTCTGTGAAGTTTCAGCTCAAAATCCCCCACAGATCATTTATTATAGCTTGTCAAATTTGCCCCTATTTGGGTGTGAGCAAAAACACGCCGTTTTTGTGTGTGTCCCTTTAAATGCAAATGAGCTGCTGCTCCCCGCCCCCTTTCCAGAAGAGGGTGGAGCTTTAACAGCTCAACAACAACAAAGCTGGAGAATCTCACGCAGCCAAAATGAGGATTGTCAGTAACGGTGTTCAGCCTTACATTGTTCAAACCGGAGTCGACACTGATGGAGAGACTCAGGAAGAAGTTACAACTTTTAGAATGAAACTGGACGTTTCTGAATGGTTAGTGGATAAATTTATGTAGTTGCTAGAGATAATAAATGTCGCTTTTCTATCCTGTTTTTAACCTTCTGGCCTCTGAACCCTCCACTTTAAGGGTGCGTCTCCTTTAAGACTTTAATGTATACGCCCACTGCTGATTGGATAACATCTTTGCATATTAAATACGTAGTGTGCATGCAGATCTGTGAAAATGTGAACGTTTTTAGTACAAAATGTCATGGAAAATTTGCTTTCTTAATTCATAACCTCTTTAAGTTCTGTTGGAGTTCCAGTATGTTTCCACATGATCAGGCTTATTTTAAAAGAAGTGAAATGGAAAAGGAAAAATGTTTCTCATGATGTGACAGGAGGTCCGGTCTGTTCCTCGGGAAGTCTTATGATACGATGGTGATTGTGGCGTGAGGTTTATTGATTGTTGTTCCTCTTGACGTGTGTCGACTGCTGTCCTGTCTGCAGCAGAAATATTCATCTGGTTAATCCATTTGAGTCTCGGGTGTGTGTGTGTGTGTGTGTGTTAATGCTAACAAGCCAGCCTGATCAATAACTGCTTAATCAGCCGTTCACACTGTAGCTCAGATCAGGGGGTCGTGAGAAAGTGCAGGTCTGACCCTCGTGCGCACAGCTGTCTCTCTCTCTCTCTCTCTCTCTCTCTCTCTTTCTCTCAGAGTCTGTCCATCTTTTTCAGAGCGATAGTTGCTTTTTCTTTTTTTCTCACCTTTTGTAATTTACTGCTCTTTTGAGATGTTATATGGCTTGTATTTGGTCTTAATCACATTCTCTTGTAAAATAATGTCAGCTTTTTTCTGTAAAATTGACCCTCTGACCTGATCCGACAGCACTCCGATGGAAAAGAAAATTTAATCTCGGAAAAAGAAACAAAGTGTATTATTAAAAAATGCTAAAGATCACATGCGCTAGGCTGCCAGTAGCATTGCACACACACACGCACACACACACACACACACACACACACACACACACACACACACAAACTGAATATGAGTGTGTGTTGAGCTTGATGGAGGCGACACATCAGTCTACATTAAGTACTAATCTGTTTCCTGCCAACAGTCCTGTACGTCACGCTGAGGCCGGATTTGAGATGTACAGTATGTGTGTGTGTGTGTTGGATATATGTTAATGTGTTCTGCACTGCATAATAACATAGCATAATAACACACCAGACACTACCCATGCTATTTCTTTAATATATATGAATATTAAATATGCAAATTTATTAATAACTAATATAAGGTTTCCTATGCATTACGTTTATTTTTATAAAATATAATAATTTAATTTCTCAATTATAAATGTATGTTATAATTTATTTGAAATGGTTTAAATTTTTAAATTAAAAATTAAATTTTTTAATTTTTTTAGACAATTTATATATACACACAGTGGTATGCGAAAGTTTGGAAACCCCTTGCAGAATCTGTGAAGATGTGAATAATTTTAACAGTACTAATAATTTTTTATTTAGTACTGTCCTGAGTAAGATATTTTACATAAAAGATGTTTACATATAATCCACAAGACAAAAAAGCAGCTGAATTTATTATATTTATTATATCTCCGTTCAAAAGTTTGTGAACCATTGAATCTCAATACTGTGTGTGGTTACCTGATGATCTGTGACAGTTTTTATGTTTTGTGATGGTGGTTCATGAGTCTCTTGTTTGTTCTGAGTTAAACTGATCTCTGTTCTTCAGAAAAATCCTCCAGCTCCTGCAAATTCTTCAGTTTTCGAGGATTTTTTGCATATTTGAACCCTTTCCAGCAGTGACTGTAGGATTTTGAGATTCATCTTTTCACATTGAAGACAACTGAGGGACACAAACACAATTATTAAAAAAGGTTTAAAAAAGGTTCAAACATTCACTGATGCTCCAGAAGGAAACACAGTGCATTAAGAGTCGGGAGGTGAAAACTTTTAGATCAAGGTAAATTGTACTTAATTTGTCTTCCGGGAAACATGCAAGTATCTTCTGTTGCTGTAAAGGGTTCATATATGCTGGAAAGGGTTCAAATATGCAAAAAAACCTCGAAAACTGAAAGATTTGCAGAAGCTGGAGGATTTTTCTGAAGAACAGAGCTCAGTTTAACTGCTCAGAACAAACGAGGGACTCATGAACAACCATCACAAAACATAAAAACAGCCGTACATCATCTAGGTAACCACACACAGTATTGAGAATCAAGGGTTCACAAACTTTTGAACTGAGATATTTGAATAAATTCAAACTTTCGTATACCGATGTGTGTGTATATATATATATATATATATATATATATATATATATATATATATATATATATATATATATATATAATGTATATACCTTTAAATTAATAAACTTAATTTAATATTTTTTTGATTTAATGTATTTTTATAAAATAATTTATTTTATTATAAATAATTCAATAAATAATAATAAATCAAGATTCAAATAATAATTCAAAATTTAAAATTAATTTATTATTATTAGTATTCATTAATATAGGCTATTATATATAATTTTGAATTATTAAACATTTCTTTTTCATGATTTTTTTCCAATTTAATGTTTTTTATAAAATAAAATGTTTTTATCTTTTATTTTGTTTATTAATGATAATAATAATAATTATAATAATAAAAATCTTATTTAATTGTTTAAATACTGATTTTTAGATAAAAGAAAAACATTTGGCCAATGGTTTCAGAAAAGGAGTTGGTGAATACTTTATGATTATGCAATCAAAATTGCTTACTGCTTTCTGTATTATTTCATCATTTCATCTACCTAATATATTTTAGTCAATCTGAAAAAAAGGTTTTATTTTTCAATTATTAACTTGATAATCAATTAATGACATTAAAATATTATGCCATTATTATTTAATGATATTAAATGATTAAATTGATCATTATTATTTTATGTAAGTAGTACACTAGTATTCAGTACACTAAAATACCTGCCGTACACTAGAGCGCAAGAGAGAGAGATTGAACCTCACACCTCACATCAGCACATGCATACAAACCAGCGCTGGGCCATTAAATATTCCTTTTGATTGGGTTCTAGCTGCATCGATTTAAAATAGCACATGCAAGACTTAACGCACACACACACACACACACACAAGGCTAAAGACAATTCAGTTTCTGCCCCTGATGGAAGATTATTATATTCATAACTAGCTCTGTATTAGTTGTGTTGACTTCGGGGAGTTTTAAAATGAATTACAGTCTTTGTGTTTGTTGTTCTGGATGAGCTTAACGGATGTTGTTTTCTTCTTTAAATGAGTTTCCCTCTGTGATATTTCTAAGTAGGGTTTGGGATAATGGCCACTGTGTGTGTGTGTGTGTGTGTGTGTGTGTGTGTGTGTGTGTGTGTGTGTGTGTGTGTGTGTGTGTGTGTGTGTGTGTGCAGTTTTTACAGTAAAGAAATGTTCCTTGGAGCACGTATACAATGCCATGATAATCAATTTAACCTTGAATCAATGTTACACACATCACACAAACGCCAATCAACTTGTATGTGTGTGTGTGTGTGTGTGTGTGTCATTTACGCCGCTGGTGTATCCAGCATCAAGAGGAAGCTTTTCTCTCTCTCTCTCCTCATTAGGGAGTGTGGATCAAAGTGCAGGCCTGTCCTCATCCCGTGTGTGGTGGCGTTCGCGGCTCTGATGTGGCCGTTCTCTGGACTGAATCCCGAGCTCACTCACTGGAACGAAACATGGCAGCGAAATCCCTCTGATATTTGTCCTTTGACTTCATGGCTGTGTTCAGAATAAAAAATTGGATATTAATATTCACAGTCAGTTTTAAGTGGTTTATTTACATTTTATTTTTGAATTATTAAACAGTTATTTTTTATTAGCCTAAAGGCCCGTTCACACCAAGAACGATAACTATAAAGATAACGATAAAGATATAGTTCTAAAAATCGTTGCACTGTCCACACCAGAGCTATAACGATAATGATATAGAGAAACGATATCGTTGAGATAACTTTCAGAATGATTTTTTCCTGCTGTTGAACAATAAAACACTGACAGCCAATCAGAATCCATTCTAATTTAATGGCTCATGCATTTAAAATGGCAGGCAATATTGTGGAGAAGTTAATCACAGAGGTCCAAAAAAAAAAGACACCACTGTTTGACAATTCAAACCTTTCAATGATACTTTAAAGAAAATGGATATATGGAAAACAATCGGTCATACCCTCACAGAATAAATGGTGAGAAGTATTAACGATGAGATCTTTATGCCAGGCTAGCAAACAATGTAATATAAAATTATCTCAGGTATCCAGTGCTAGTTTCGACAACATTGTCTTGCTTCCTTTGAAGTTGTAGTGAAAAAGACTGTTTTTATTCCGCTATATTGACTTTGTCAGGTAAATTCACTGTTAGATTAGATCGATTACACTAGCTATTCACTCGAAACATAGCGTGCTGAGGACATCTGCTGGTTAAAGCTGTGTAAATGCAACAAGAATAGCAAAAGCATGTTGTACACACTTTGAAACCGCAGCGCGTGAACTAAAGGCAGGAACACACCAAGCCGACGCCGACAAACTAGTGGCAACGAAAGCAGACTGCGAGGTTGGCTCACGTCGGCAGCGTCTGGGTCCAAAGTTGCCTTTACACACCAAACCAACACTAGAGAGCCAACGGCCAAGTAGCTTGTCAGTAGACTTGTGCCGATATTCGGTAATGCGATATATCGCGATAATGAATATGCACGATATTGTTATCGTGGGCATTTCAAAATACCGTAAATAATTTATTACCAATTATTAAAATTTTTATAATGTATTTAAGAATACTTTCCCCATCAACCGTATAAAATGTACCGCTGTATTCTGCGCCAAAGGGACACGCGCTCAGATGTAAACAAGGAGGCGCGCTGAATGAAAGTGCGCGTTCACTCTCTGACAGCAGAGGGCGCTGATGGAACAGCAGAGTGCAGCGGTTACCCCGGAAACCCCATAAACAAAGCAAATGCGCTGGTGAAGTTTTTAAAATGCCTCAAAAATATATTTTAATCTGGACTACAACATGCCCTAATGATTAGAAAAGTTCTGATTATTTATTATTGTTCAGTAAAACTCTGAGACATACGTCTTCATTAGTTAACATGTTAATTCATTATTACCAAACTGACAATGAAAAATACAATAAAGCATTAATTATTCTTAATTAATGTTAATGTCTTAGTTACTGTTTAAAACATTACTAAAATAAAAATAACTTATTTAATGGGCCTGAAATGATCAGTCATTTCTTAACTAACATTAACAAAAAATAATACTTTCTGTAACAAATGTAGCTATTGCTCAATCTTAGTTAATGCATTAAATAATTAAACTTTATTGTAAAGTGCTACCTGTTGTTCTTTATAGCCTAATTCTTTTGCACTTTAATCTGTTTGAAAATTTTACTTTATATATATTTTTTGTTTATTGTATTATTGTATTTAAACGTTCAGAGTTTTTTTTTTTATTACAAAAAGAGTTCTTAAACCTGTTATAGTATGACAACACTTTTTTTGCAACTTATTTCAATATCATGATAATACCGTATACCGTGATAAAAGCTTCAGCAATTAATCGCAACATGAAAATTTTATACTGTCACATGCCTACTCGTCAGTTCTGCGCCTGAAATGCCTTCCCATATCAGTAGGAGGCAGTAGCTGAACAGCCAATCAACACAGACCGACGAGCTCCGACGCCGATTCAACATGTCAAATCGGCCGAAAAAAAGCAGACGAGGACCAACTTCAGCCGACGGTGCGGAACACACTGAGAAAACTTAGTCGGCCGACGAACAAAAACTGCCCAACAGCCGACCGTCAGCTTGGTGTGTTCCTGCCTTTAGAATAAACACACCATTATCGTTCGTTGGTGTGGACGCAAATATAGTTATCATTATACTTATCTTTATAGTTATAATTCTTGGTGTGAACGGGCCTTTCTTATTAAATTTATTTGTATAAATAAAAAAAATTATTTCATTTCTTATTTTGATTGTTAATTACAACATTAATTTTATCTTAAATTGTTTAAATATTGATGTTAGGTTTAAAGAAAAACATTTTGCATCGTTTCTACAAATTTTAAAAGGATTGTAGGCGGTTTACAGTATATGAGCATTAGACGCTATCGCTATACCAGCTTTATATAAAAACTCAAGTTATGAATGTGTATCACCGTGTCCTAACCAGACGCGACGCGACGACACGCGATAAAAGGTAGGCCTATCTTTCCATGTTAATCGGAGTTTTTGTCCTAACTAGGCTGGAACAGCCACACAAAATATTATAATGATAGTCTCACGTAGGCTACTGTTATGCATTATAATGTTAAAAGCTTCTAATGTGAGTTTGATCGTCATTTTGTGTGTCTTTTATAACCGTAACGTTACTGAAAGCAGCAATGGACAATTCACCTCAGATTTTCAAAATAAATAAAAGTAAACAAGAACGTTCAAACTGTCAACTCATTGTGAACTTACAAGTGTATTCTATGACAAAGATTGTTTCAGTAACTCAGTATAAATATTTTAATAATGTTAAAATGCTATAATAATCAAGAATTTGATTATGTGCTTACCCGCTTCGTTGCGAGTAGCGGGAGCTTGCCGAGAGACTCCGCCCACGCGCTCTTCTGATTGGCTGTGATTTTTGATTGACTTTATCGTATCTCAGTCGCGTTGCGTCGCGTCTAGTAGGGATGGGCCATACCACTTATTTTGTTTTCGATACGGTACCGATACTTTCAAGGCCAATATCGCCGATATCGATACTGATATGATACCTCTAATATGAACTTAAAGATTTTAACATTTATTCAATTATTGAATTAACGTTACTAAGAGTACAATGGGTTATGATACCCACTTAACATTATATTTGAAAGGCATTTTAACATTCAATATGCTTTAATTGCAGTTTATTAGATTATATTTTTGTTTACACATGGTTAAAATGTTTACTCGGAAAATCTACAAATAAGCCTACCATATGCCTATTTGAACTATGATCACTGTATTGACGGTTCATTTTCATGGGACTGCATTGACAGGCTGTTGTACCCATTAAATGAAATATTTGTATTCTGACAGAACATCAGTATGACCTTTTAACGTTCATTTTAAATAAATGTAATTGCACAAACTATGTAGCCTAGGCTATTTCATTTTGTTTATTGTGAAATAACTAATAATAATAATATTATATTTTTCTTTCTTCTGTTAAGCATTGTTTTGGGCGGCATTTTCCAAAAGCATCAATGGTTTCTTATGGTACTAAACACAGCCCTGTTTGAATATATTCGCTAACATAGATTATTTGTCCGATCCAATGCATTATGCATTAAATTTATTGTTAAATAAACAAAATCACTGGTAAAAAAAAACAAAAAAAAACACACCTTTTTAATTTGAGTATCGATACTTTCAATACTCAACGTCAGTATCAATATATCAATACTTCATATTGATCTGCCCATCGATATATAAGTGTTATACTTATACAGATGCTTTCTGTACATTTCAATCTCACTTTAATGACTCTGATAAAGAACTTAAATGTTTACCTTTATATTTACCCGTCCTCTACCCAAACATAAACCTAAAAAACACCCATAAAAATGCACTTTCTTCTATATCGGCCTGTCCTGGACCACTGGGGTTTCTCTGTAGGTCTACTCTAAATGTCATCCCTTCATCCTTCACTCTTACCCTCCTGTGCATTTTGCTTTTGCAGTAGTTTCATCTTTTATTTTGATTGTATTCAATTTTAATGTCATATTCTTTCTTCATATTGCAGAGCTCTGTGTGTGTAAGCAGTTTTGTGTGTGAAGCTCCTCTTGACCTTATCTGTGTGTGTCATTGTATATATGTATTTGTGTCACCCATGACGGATCATTCTATCTCTTGTGCAAGTTATTGAACAGGTTAGAAACATGACCTTTGACCTTTCCCACTGTCTCAACTTGCTTTTTTGAGGACATGTGTGTGCATCAGTCAATATGTCATTATGCTGGAGGTCAAAAGACAAAACATTCCTCCATCTCTCTCTATATATATATATTTATATACATTTTGATATCTGTAAGCGAAGAGCTTTTGATCTTGTATTCACGGTTACTGTAGATTCAGCTCCAACCTTCTTCACGCTGACAGTCAGGCGGATCAAACGATCCCCGCTGCACTTCTCTGATCTCTCTCGGTTAGATCTGAGATATTGACATGCATGGACACATACTGACAGATGCTGCTCAGATCTCAATACAATTCAACGCAAGAGATTACAAACTTAATACAGAACAACAAAAGGCTTTGTATATGTATATAACATATTGTTTTAGGAGAGCTGTAAGCTCTATACAAACTCATTTGACATTTTCTCTGTTCAAAAGAACATTGAAGTTTACTTGTTGCATGGGAATAATAATAAAATACACACTTATATTGTTGTTGCTTCTTTGAAATAGAAAAGATTTGACGCTGACTGGGTGTTTTCTTCAGGCAAGACAAAATATGGAATAAATAAAATACAGAAGGTGAAATATTTTGTAGTTGTTTTGAGTTCGAGCGCCCCATCTAGCGGTGGGCAAGGTTATTGCAGCGCCACCAAAACGCTTCAAAACTAGTTAAATTCTTTTCGTTTCGAGATATTAACCAATGATACTCTCTCTCTCTCATGTACACTATAGTCTCATATTTATTTTTATATGACACGGAGACACGTGATCATACCAAAAGTCAATGTTGTGATTCCATCATTTATCCGCTAGATGGCAGCAGATCGCCACGCTTCAGATCATTCAGTGAGTTTTTCTAATAAGTGTTCAAACTCATTGTTAATGTCTTGGAAGTAATTTTATTGATTGTAATTTAATAATAATATAATAATTCTAAATATTTTACTATTTTTCCCTTTTTTATGTTCTTGACACAACGAAAAAACGAACGCCCTGCTGAAAACAAACAAACAAAAACGGTTAGCTAAATCTTTGCTAAATCTCCCAGACTGATGAAAAAAGTGGCCAAAACTCCTCTAAAAACACCAGCAAATCAACTTAGGCTGGTTTTAGCTGGGCTTAGCCCTCATTCACTGTCATTGTACGGAAAAGAGCAGCGTGAACATTCTGACAAACATCTAATTTTGTGTTCGCAGAAGACAAAAACTGATATAACTTCTGAAAGACACGAAATATTGACAGAATATGTGTTTAGCCTAATTATTCCTGTCAGTCTGACACCAAACAATCCCGTTTTCATCCCTGCAGTTCGTGATTCCAGTCAGAGAGGGGCGCTGTGTTCGCATCCCAATGGATCCTCAGGACGGGACTCCACACACACACACACACACACACACACACATCAGCAGTAGATTTCACTGTCTGTCTGTCGCCAGCGTGTGCTTGTGAACGGATTGTTGGCCGTTTCCCCCGGGGATCTATATCGCCACACGGACCCAATACATCAAGATGTGTGGCTGAAGAATATAAGTCGGGATTTCTGTGGCCTAAATTCCCCATTTTGTCCTCCTGTGGTTGTCCAAACTGAGGATTTGCTCCGGTCAGCGCAGCGATCATGTCGGGGAAAATAGAAAGCAAGCACGGTAAGCGCGAACCGGCCCGTTGAGTGTGTAGGCCTGCTTATATTGCACTTTAACAGCTCCGAAATCCTTCACCGATGCGTTTAATGCTCTTGTTAGGAATGCACCATAGGCACGGGCCTCTAATGTTTATTTCGAGCCAGAAATATGTGGTGGAATAAATCAGTGCCCGTTAGCACGCGCTAGCCAGTCCGTGCTCGCGCTGCCGCACGGGACATTTAAACGGTGCTTTTCTACCGAGAGAGACTCATGCAAACCACCAGAGAGTGTTCTGTCTGTGCAATTAAACATGCATTTATCAAGCCATGCTCGCATGCAAACACTACAGCAGCAGTAGAGGCTCTCCATCCTCCTGCTGTTGTCAATCTCATGCTCAGACAGGCTGATTTTCCCTGAGAAGTGAAGTTTTTGAGTTGATGCATGTGCTATGCATAGGTTTATTAAATAGTCTTGTTCTATTATTTAAAGGGTTCATATGTGTGTTTTCAGACTTTGTTTCTGAGTTTTGAACATTTAAAGTTTCATTTTTTTAACCATTTTAATATTAACAGTTCATTTAAATGTTTTTTATGTAGTAAAATGAGTTCATAAAAGCTGCATGTGTTATGCAAATGTTGTTTGAGTAGTAGGTTTTAGATAAAGTCACCAGCAGTAATGCAAATGTTTTTTTTGTGGGGACAGTGTCATCTTGTTGAATATGTTTGTCAGGCTCTCTGAGTTGGATGCTGTCATGTTGCATGTCATGTTTAGGAATATGACAACACAGACTGTCTGTCTCTCTCTGGATGTGTCTGTCTGGTTGTGGTGAGTCTTAACGGAAAGCGACAGGAGGTTTCTTTCGGCGGTGGGAAGGAAACTCAATCCCCCTGATCACCTCACCCTAAACAGCTGTCCCGAACGCCCGGATCGGCTCAGGGTTTGGGGTGAGGCTGAAGGGGAAGTTTTGTTGTTCAGTAGAACAACAAATAAAAGTAGTAAAACCATCTTTTTTATGCACACAATGCAGTATATCATTACTGATCAATATTAGTATTATTGGTTGCTGATTGGGTTGATATTGGAAGCAAATAGAAATAATTTTATTTCATGTAAAAGAAAAAAAGGTTGGTTTGTTTGTAGGGGTTTTATTCCTAATTTTAAACTGAAAAATTATAAACACTTTTTTTAACAGAAAAATAAACAGGCAAAATGTTATAGATTTATAATATTTTTAATGAAAGTATTTTGCTTTTACTCTGCAAAATGCATGGAGAAGCTACATTTAAGTATTATTATTGTTATTATTACATTATTGTCCAAAAATTTGAGGTCAGTAACATTTAAAAAAGCTTTTGAATGTTCGCCAAGGCTTCGTTTATTTAATCGAAAAACAGTAAAAAGTGAAATATTATAACTGTTTTTTAAGAATTGTAAAATGCAATTTATTCCTGTGATCAAAGCTGAATTTTCAGCATCATTACTCCAGTCTTCAGTGTCACATGATCCTTCAGAAATCATTCTAATATGTTTCTGCTTATGATCAATGTTGAGTGGCTTCGTATTTTTGTGGAAACACTGATGCATTTTATTTTTTCAGAATTCTTTGATGAACAAAGTTCAAAAGAAGTCTTTACTGTCACAGTTGAATGCATCCTTGCTGAATAAAAGTATTAATTTCTTTAAAAAAAAAAGCTTACTGACCCCAAACTTTTGAACAGCAGAAATGGTGAAACCTTTGAAACTGTTACTTTCCATAACAGCCGAGCTGATTTCTTATTGTGGGAAGGTGAAGAATGCATATCCCGAGGCGTTACTCACCTGAACATTCCTTTGAGGCACAACTAAAACACGCATTTTGTCGGGGCTGAACATGTTTGAGCCTTGTAAATCGTGTCAGCGCACTTCTTATTTGAGAATGAACTTAATTTGAACAATATGCACAATTTAGCTGTTGTATTCGAATGGTTTTGGAAGCCGCATTCTTTGCATGTTCTGTTCAGGCACACGCTGTGTCCTGTCTTGCACCGACCTGTAGGAAGTCTCTCCCATGTGCTTACCCGCTTTGTTTGTATTGGAGGTTTGTGTGTGTTTGGTTACCGGGTTGCCTGTTTGTCTTTTGTGCGTTCTGCTGGTCAGGCGAATCGATGTACGGTTCTGGATAAGTCTAAAGCCAGCCCGAAACAACAAGAGCAGGACGGAGTGCGCAGGCTGGCTCTGTATGTGTGCGTTCTGATGTAATTCTCCGCATCAACATGTTTCTTTGTCGCTGTGGATACACTGACCTGATGTCATAATGCCACAGTCATTCATGCAGAAATGTTAAAACAAGACACTTACTATGAACTACCTCCCTCTGTCTGCTTCTCTCTATTCCTGTGGCTTTGAACAAAACCAGGAAGCTGATTTGACCTCCCTCAACTTCCTTACGACAGTGAGAAAATGAACTTTTGGCGAGGAAAATGAGTGTGTGAGAAATCTTGAGTGTGTGTATTCGTGTCTCAAGGCTTCAGACTAACCAGTACACTCTTAAAAATAAAGCTTCCAAGAAACGGTTTCTACTCAAAGCCATAGAAGAACAATTTTTGGTTCCCTGAAGAACCTTTTTTTTTTTTTTTTTTTTTTTAAGAATATTTTAGTAATCTAAAGAACCTTTTCCACTGTAAAGAACCTTTTGTGGAATTGAAAGTTTCTAAATGGAACCATCAATGCCAATAAAGAACTTTATTTTTAAGTGTATGGAAGATCTTAAGAGAACACCTCAGTGAAAATAAAAATTCTGCCATTAATTACTCAACATCCAAACCTGTATGATCTTGCTTGATTTGTGTGGAAAACAATTTTTTTTTTTCATGCAATGAAGAGTGACCATGGCTTTTATCATATCATAATGGTGTTCCACACAACTATATGCTGTATTCTTTCTGAAAACATTCAATTTAACTGATAATCCTCTCCTTCATAGCTCTCAGATGTCATTGGAATATAGTGCACAAGTCATATAAACATAATACAACAGTGGCTGAAGCCAGATACCGAAGAACCGGCTAATAAATCAGTGTGCGCTGGAAGAGCTTGTCCAGTAACAGACCTTCTGTATGTGAGTTCATCATTTGTGCTGTGCATATGTGAATAATGGTGGTAAAAATAACCATGATTCTTAGAGAACAGTCAGAATAATGAAAATTGCATGTAAATGGGAGTGAAATGGTTTGCTTGTTGCGTCATGTGAACATCTTACTGCGATTAAAGGCACCCACACAGGCACACACTACAAGATAATCAGGCCGATTTTGGGCCCAATTCTCCCCTTTCGACAATCCTAGGTAAAGTCCCAATTATCTTGATGGTTGTTCAGATTATCTTATCAGATTTTCCCGTGGTGTGAGGTTTGATTGAATCTGCTCGGAAGAACGTCGGGGCCGCACCGATCTCAAATTGTGAAGCCCAAAGCTACCAAAAGCGAAGCGAATATTCGCATTGCGTTACTCGTTTTTCGCATCACTCGCGCGATGAGGAGTGTCTTCCATTTTCTTATAGAACCGGACGTGTCAAACCGAACATGTTAATAAGCTCTTCGCGGATTGGCTTGCGCGACAACGTGTCTTGCGAATTTGCAAAGACGCGATTGAGGCGAATATCGAACGTTCGCGGCAATCGCGTTGCCCAGTTCACGTCATTTGCATTGCCCGACATGAATTTGTGTCTATTTGCATCTTTGCATTGACTTTGTGTGTAATCTGCTTGCGCAAATAATTAAATTTGCTTTTGTAACAGTATGTTGTGTGATGTGCAGTCTTGGTCACATTGCGGCACTACGCACACTATAAGAACAAAACTGTTAAGCGGTTATTAAAAATGAAAATTCTGTCATTAATTACTCACCCTCATGCCGTTCCACACCCATAAGTCCTTTGTTGATTTTCGGAACGCAAATTAAGATATTTTTGTTGAAATCCGATGGCTCTGTGAGGCCCGCATAGCCAGCAATGACATTTCCTCTCTCAAGATCCATTAATGTACTAAAAACATATTTAAATCGGTTCATGTGAGTACAGTGTTTTGATAATAATATTACAAATTGACGAGAATATTTTTGGTATGCCAAAAAAACAAAATAACGACTTATTTAGTGATGGCCGGTTTCAAAACAATGCTTCATGAAGCTTCGGAGTGTCATGAGTCAGCGTGTCGAATCAGCGGTTCGGAGCGCCAAAGTCACATGATTTCAGCAGTTTGACACACAATCCTAATCATGATTCGATACGCTGATTCATAATGCTCCAAAGCTTCCTGAAGCATTGTTTTAAAATCGGCCATCACTAAATAAGTCGTTATTTTTTTTGTTTGTTGGCGCGCCAAAAATATTCTCGTCGCTTTATAATATTAATATTGAACCACTGTACTCACATGAACCGATTTAAATATGTTTTTAGTACATTAAAGGATCTTGAGAGAGGAAATGTCATTGCTGGCTATGCAGGCCTCAATGAACCATCATATTTCATCAAAAATATCATAAAAAATTTGTGTTGTCACTGTTTTGAAATAGAACAATATTTCAGCATTCTACTGAAGATTAAAGTATTTAGGGTTTGGAGCCTCATTTAAGTGATGACAGAATTTTCTCTTTTTTGCAAGATCGATTTCCTCCCTATTCAAAGATACTTAAAATAGGTCTTCAGTAGAACTCGTGTTGTGATTGTGATGTGCCTTGTTCTTGTTATATCTGAGCAGTTCTGAGGAATCGGCCCTTCATGTCTGTGTTTTCATGTGGTTAAGCCATTGTGACCTTCTTCAAATAACTCGACTGTAATAATGTGTCATGTATTCGGAGGGTGTTTTGGATGTAGTTATGAGTAGCTGCGTCGTTATGTGAATCCCTGACAACAAAATTATTTATAAGTGCTCGTAGATGTGTAATGCATTCGGTCGGGTGTGTGTGTTTATCTATGAATAGTTGCATTGCTATGTAAATCCCAGACAACCAAAATGTGTCTGAGTGCTCACATGTACATGCTGGTGTCCTAAACCCAGTCTAGCAGTCAACTGAGAGATAACATACTACTGAGAAATACAGACACATGAGAGATTAAGATAACTAGTGCATGTTTGGGCTGGATGAGAATATATAGAGAGTATATTGTGTGTATATATTTAAATATTTAAAGGTTAAAAATGAAAATTCTGTCATTAATTACTCACCCTCATGTCGTTCCACACCCGTAAGACCTTTGTTCATCTTCAGAACACAAATTAAGATATTTTTGATGAAATCCGAGAGGGTTTTTTTTTTTAAATCCCCCATAGAAAGCAACGTAATTACCATATTCAAGGTCCAGAAAAGTAGTAAAAACATTGTTAAACATCATAATTTTTTTTAATGGGGTTTTGTAGTAAAGTAAAAGATTAAAAAGTTTTTAATGTAAGGATGCAATCTTTAGTCAATGCTGATCTAAAATAAATGACTTTTACACAAATCTAATAATTTGATAGGCTTTATTTGGCTTCCGTTCCTAATTCCTGATTAAGTGCAGTGCATTCTGATTGGCTGTCGGGAGCGTTTCGGCCTTTGATTGGCCAGAATAAGCACAGAATTATTTAGAGTCGTTTCTGGCTACTTGTTTTTTTTGTCCCAAAACTGTAATTTGGGGTTTTAGAGAAATGAGCGCAGTAGATTACTAGAATGAAAAACATGCTCTTACTATCCTGAGCTTCAGTAATTAGATGGTACTTGCGCCATGTGTGTGTGTTTGAGAGTAGCAGGCGTGTGTATGTGGACGTGCAGGGCTTTGTGGGAATAAAGTACGGAATGGATAGATGAGAGATTGAGAATTTCAAAGCGCGCTTCTCTGATTTGAGCTGTATTTGAGCTTCTCAAATCTCCATAATGGAGGTTTAAAATGTATTGACCGCTTTTCCAATGCTTTTGTCTTTTTCCGGATCAGTGTAATTCAGTTTGCGTGTGCACAGTTTTCCATGCCGTAGGCTTAATCGATCTTTTCTCACATGTCAGGCAGTTTTTCATCCGTGCGGATTTTGACCATCATTGCTCCATAGTTCCATAGTTGGAATCGGGATGTTTTGGCATTCCAGCATCATCCGACACACATGGAACTCTGAGACGACGGATTCTGGAAGTTCTCTGCAGTTCTATTTGAGTTTATTTTTAGATTCCACTCGGTTTGATGTCTGAGTCAGGCTGGGTCATGGGATTTGACTGAGGGTGACTAACTGCGAACCTTGAGCAATGTCTCTGGTCCTGGATGCTTATTTCTGACTTCTACCAGTGACCTGTTGGACAACAGGCTTTTTTTTATTTTGATTGAAGAAAATGTCCAGTATCACATCCAGCTTGAGATCCCTGAGATTGGAAGAAGTCTATTTGGGTCTCTAAACTAGTTCTTAATTTCGATATCCAGAATTTGTCCGCATCCTACATGGGGAATACCAGTCGGAGAACCCAACGTCTTCTAGAGGAGACGGAATATTTTAATGGCAGAGAACCAGATGCAGGTGAGAACGGATGCGCTGAAAGCATGTGCAGCATACAGGAAGGTTTTGAATTTATCAAGGTCATTGTAGAATTTATGTGGAAGGATTTGGACTTTCTTTTCTGAGTGTGACGCAACAGGAGTAATATAATATCAAGGCGGGTTGAACTTTGTATTTGGTCACTTTGTATTTACTTATGAAGTGTAACGTTGATCTTTTGAGCTTTCATTTAGTACTAGTCATAAAGTGCACACATTCTTATTGCAGTTCACAAACTAGTTGTACTTTGTTTTCAAAGACTCTTATTGTGATGTTGGATTTTAGACTTGTTAATGGTCTCATTTATTTCTGTCAATGTACACTATTGGATTTAGATTGACCAGGATTTGTTTTGGATGTTCTTCAAAGTAAATGTACTTATCTTGAAGGTTGTGCTATTGTTTATATTCTTTAGGTGTCCTGGATTTTTTTCTCAATTCAATATATATATATATATATATATATATATATATATATATATATATAATATATATAATATATATATTATATATATATATATATTATATATATATATATATATATATAATATATATATATAATATATATATAATATATATATAATATATATAATATATATTATATATATAATATATATATATATATATATATATATATATATATATATATATATATATATATATATATATATATATATATATATAATCTTGGTTTTGAAGTCACGGTTTGGTACGGTTTTCGGTACAGCAGGTGGGGAGAAAACTAAACTCTTTTTTTTATTAAACAGTGGTTTACTGAGCAAATTTTCTTTTTGTCTTTAAATATATTAAATTATAACTAAAAGTTCCTTAAGGATAAAAAAAAATGATCTCTGCTAATGCTATAAACTATGTAGGGAGCCTTTATTTGAACATTATGCTACTTTAATATTAAAGGTTAACAACTGAGCCCAAACTATTAGCCTTAATTCAATTGCTTTTTATTTTTAGATAAAATAATCATCACTCAAATAACAAATTGTAGGCCTATTCAAACATGTAAGCTGCACCTAAGGCAGTTTTTGCATTAACTTTTTTTAAGCAAAAACATTTAGAAGCCTAATCAGGACATCACTAAAAGGTTAAGTAAAATATAATGAATACATAGGCTAATACAGTGCATGCATTTCTCTACAAATTAACAAACTTTGGAAACTGAATGGCTTTTCTGAGGTAAATGCTACATGACATATTGTTTACAAGCTTTCATTGATGTCTTTTCCGCTGTTGAAACACTGATTGAGCAATTACACAAGATATGACTGTTTCAGTAAGTTGTACTGTATCTTTCAACATACCTTCAGATGTTCATTCATGTTTATTCTGTAACTAGTATTAAAGAGGAAGAGATGCTCACGTTGCCGGTTGAACTGAGGCACCAGTACAGTGATCTGTCACGCTGCATCAAAGAGTGTCAAAACAGCATTTTCTGTTTAAATTTTGTGATTTCGTGGACAGAATTTGAAGGATGGCACTTTCTTTCTTATTGAAAGTAACAAAACGCAGAGCTTACTGATTATTAGTGGTTAATGGTGGTTAGGATACAATGTTGCAATGTAAAGGCAGTTTTTCTTCATCGGCCGACTAAGTTCACCGTCGGCTGAAGTTGGTCCTCGTCTGCTTTTTTTCGGCCGATTTGGAATGTTGAATCGGCATTGGAGCTCATCGGGCCATGTGTGCATTCTGATTTGCTGTTCAGCTACTGTCGCCTGCTGGTTAGGAAAGGCATTTCATCTCACGCAGGTGCAGAACTGACGTGCTACTTGGCTGTCGGCTGTTTAGCGTCGGTTTGGTGTGTCAGGGCAACTTTGCACCCAGACGCTGCCGACATGAGCCAACCCCACAGTCTGCTTTCGTCGCCACTAGTTCGTCGGCGTCGGCTTGGTGTGTTCTGGCCTTAATGCTTCGGTACACATGTGCACCGAACCAGAAACCCTGTAATATAATATATAATGTGTGTACAGTGCTTCCCACACATGGACTTTACTGGGCCGCCCACGTACAATAACGGCCGCCCAAGTATATTTGGAGACACATTTTTGCTTTTATTATTTTTATCCTCTTATACTTTTATATCCGCGCAAGATAATGAAACCTGCGTCAGAACTGTTTCCTCCGCTAGCATTCCCACGGGCGCTGCATGTTGCAAAGTCACAAGGCGGCGCTGTTGCGCGTTCTACAAGCTCGCGCAACAGTGCCTCACACTGCTTCAAAGTGATTCTCAATCAATGAAAAGCGCAGATTTTAGCCAAGCGATTGTTAATGAACTCAAGTTGATTAATTATTACAAAGTCAAAGTCTACTTCATGGCCTTTATATAAAATGTTTTAGACTATTTTAAGAATCTGAAGGATCAGCCTGCAATAGATCAGACATTTCAAAATAAAAGTCCTGGTGTATTTCGGTCTTGTTTATAATTAAAAGTCACACACTACGTTTTTTCTTTTTCTTCAGGGCATTATTGGTATTTTGGTTACACAATAAATTGTATTTAATTTGATTTCCATTTAATTCATAGTAAATTATTGTAGTCTCCCCCACAGGAAGAAAAGACTAAAAACATTATTTGACACACATTATTCATTTTATAAATTTTACTAGTAAAATCTGTGTCCCATTCACTGAGAGAGACACTATATGACAGCAAGGAGAACATACGAAAAGGTGTTAAATGCTGTAATTTTGCATAATTTACAATGCATAATAATGCATAATATTAGTATGTAATTAAAATTAATTTCAATAAATAAAAATACTGTTAAAAATCACACATTATTTGTTTGTCACATGTAGTAGATGATTTTTGTGCCGTGTGTAATAGGAGGATTTTTCGCCCGGCTACCACCGCAAGTATATTTCAAACCTGTGGGAAGCACAGTGGTGTATGTTAGTGTTGCATTAATACATTAATTGCCCTCTTTAAAAAAAAAAAAAAAAAAAAAAAATGTGCTAGCAAGTTCCTCTCCAACAAAGAAAGTATTTCTGGGAATACAGAAGCTTCTGATGTGAAATTCCAGGGACATTCCTTCCCGTTCCAGTTGTGTGGCTTTTGTCTAAGTGCTCATTTGATCCAGTCAAACTCAGGGTGGATCCAACCCAAAGATCTGCGTCCAGAAAAAGAGATGCAGAGAAAGTCTTTCATGTTCTGCAGGAGATGAATGAGATGGTCATTTTGACTAATCTGTTTGGGATATTTAGGATTTAGATCTGAAGGTTCATTTAGTGCACTGATGAGAGTTTCTTTAAAGAGGAAAATGCTCGTTTTCGCAAACACACCATGGACAAATAGTTCTGCACTCTTTTGATACCTGTATCAGAAAGTGTATTTAACTTTCTACTTTATCAGTGAAACATGCAATTGAATGTTTGGTCTTCGCTGTGCCAGCATCTATTCAAGGCCCGTAAGTCCAAAGTAGGACATTCAGAACTGCTGATGGCAGAACCTCAGATCATATTAAACCGTCTGCAAACGGGTTCTGTGTAACTCAAGCCAAACATCTGGGTTCATATTGTGCTATCAAAGCATCCTGTCTGATTTAGAGGATATAAATGATCGTTTTACCCTGTAGTTTCAGTGTGCCAGTTTTCATGCTGAAATAGCTCACCACTAGGGTTTCACAAGTAGAAGATTTGGAAAAATAAAAATGCATTAGAGAAAACATTATCTAGTAGTTTGTTCATTCCCTCGTAAAAGATGATTAAGCGTGTAATTCCATTCGTAACCCATTTTACTTCTGTAATCTAGTGTAATTCCAAGTTAAGCGGGAAAAAAAATGTAAGAACTTGATTTTATCCAATAATTGGATCATAAAAAGTGGGTGAATTGAGTCAGGTGGTTGAGGGGGAGGCGTTAAAAAGTAAGTTGGTGATGTCAACTTTCCAAGTGGAGCATTCTGATAAAACATTTATTGTTTATTTGGAATAATGTATCGGGTCAGTTTTGATTTCATGATGACTTTAGAGTAAATACACAGTATAATTTTGAATTGTAATGTTTGTGAAAAAATGCTTTTTGATTTGGTTCAACGCAGAGGACTCTTTTATGATTTTTTTCAGTGCTTTTGGAGAGAATGAATGGGGTAAAAATACTTCCGGAAATTCTATTAGACATCACCCAAGGGCAGACGGAGAGAGTTGAGAGCAGGATGAGGCTCTCCGGAGAAGCTCGTGAGCGTGTGTGTGTGAGAGAGATAGCGAGTGAAGGATAACGAGTGTTTTGCATCCGGAAATGATAATCTCTGTGCCTTTCTCCCATTGCTGCGCTGTCATTCTCTCAGGCTGCGTAATGCTCTGTTTACCAAACAGAAACTATTGAAACATCATCAGTCCTGACGTACAGTCTGTCTGCTTGCAGTACTGTTTACCTGACACTTTGACTGTCTCAAAGTCACAAACGTTTCACATAATGTATTGAAATGTATTGCTTGCATTATGGGAAAAAGATGAACAAAGACACAAGTGTGGGTGTCCAAAGATGTTATTTGGTGGTGTTGGGCATTGTTTCATAGGAATTGTCTTGAGAATATGTCTAAAACGGCTTCATTTGTTAACATTAGTTAACTACATCAGTTAATATGCACTACACTCAAAAAAAATTGATATATCAATGAACAGTACTCCTACTGCATTTAATTATCTTGGTTAATGTTATTTTCAACATTTACATATTTTTGAAATCAAATAACTAGATGTAACTAGATGACAAAGTTTGATGTTGGCTTGACAAATTACTATTAAAAAATACAATTAAAAAATGTTACTAGTATGTATTAACATGTTGCTAATATGATTTAACACATTGTTAACATGAATTAGTAGGTTGTTAGCATGATTAGCATGTTATTAGCATGAATTAGCATTTTGCTAACATGTTTTGCTAGCATGATTTATCAGTTTGGTAGCATGATTTAACACATTGCTAGCATGTTTTATCACATTGGTAGCATGAATTCATGTTTACCACATTGCTAACATGATTTGATTCTTTGTTAACATAAATTAGCATGTTGCTAGCATGTTTTAACAAGTTGTTAATATAAATTAGCATGTTTTAACACATTGCTAACATTAATTAACATGTTTGCTAACATGTTTTAACACATTGTTAACATGATTTAGCACTTTTCTAACATGTATTCTCATGTTGCTAACATGTTTTAGTTTGTTAACATTGCTTGCATGAATTAGCATGTTCAAACACTTTGATAGCATTAATTAGCATGTTATTAGCATGTTTTAGCACACTGCTAGCATTAATCAGCATGTTCAAACCCTTTGATAGCATTAATTAACATGTTACTAACATGTTTTAACACTTTAGTAGCATGAATTGGCATGTTTAAACTTTGATAGCATTAATTAGCATGTTACTAGCATGTTTTAGCACAGTTGTAGCATGAATTGGCATTTTCAAACCATTTGATAGCATTAATTAGCATGTTTGCTAAATTGTTTTAACGCTTTGATAACATGAAGTAGCATGTTGCAAACATGTTTTAACATTTTGTTAGAATTTTTTAAAACATTCCTAACACTAATTAACATGTTGTTACCATGATTTAGCAGCTTGGTAGCATGATATAACACATTGCTATCATGTTTTACCACATTAGTAACATGAATTAGCATGTTTTGCTAGCATGTTTTAACAAGTTTGGTAACATAAATTAACATGTTTTAACACATTGCTAACATTAATTAGCATGTTGCTAACATGTTTTAATACATCCTTGCAACCATGGAGCCATTTGTGAGAGGCGCTGCGTAATATCATTGTG